>NC_079198.1:6643406-6878406 GCF_029499605.1 Hyla sarda | reverse complement strand
ATGAGGGGGCACATCTGGGGTGTAGCTGGCAGCGCCCCCTTCTTCTGGTGGCCATTATTAGGACGCCCTCATCAGCCACCTTTGTTATAATGTCTATGGTGGCAGACCAGTAGGGATGATGGGAGTTGTCCTCCTGGCAGTGGCTTCTGCTCTCACGCCCCGAGGCTTACTGTTACGTGTGGTGCGTCGTGTTAATCTTTCCTGGTCCGTGTAATCTCTTCTCACTGATGAGATCTCGGCGGTAATGAGATCATCTCCTTACAGACGTCGTCTCCCTAATTCCCGGGGACTTGTTCACACCTCGCTAATCGCTGAAGCAGTAATCATGGTGAATGATCTAGAATAGTGCAAAAATACAACCTACGTCTACAAACTGTGGACCTCCAGCTGTTGCAAAACTACAACTCCCAGCATGCCCGGACAGCCGTTGGCTGTCCGGGCATGCTGGGAGTTGTAGTTTTGCAACAGCTGGAGGCCCACACATTTTTTGAGACCACTGCCATAGAACATACTAGAGATGGACGGGGTTACTCGAACACATGGTGGGACTGTTTCCATTCACTAACAGCAAGCAGAGATCTTGGAAATGTTGAGGAATATAGACACAAAGTGGGACGTATTCAAAAACCTGCGTAATTTATGTTACAGTAATGTTAACCCCTTCCTGCTCCTGGACGTATAGGAATGGACCAGCTAAACCTAACAATCGTGGGGGCGCCCGAGGCCAAGACTGCGCCGGTAGTTTTCACCCTTTAGATGCTGCGGTGAGTGCTGACCACGGCATCTAAAGGATTGATGAGAGGAGAGAAGAGGGGGCTCCCCCTGTCTCCCATGAAATGATCGCGGGGTCTAAATACATAATCGGTATCGTCAAGTTCAACGACTCGTATTACAAAACCATAATGTTATTTATCCCGGCAGTGAACGGCATAAAAAAATAAATAAATAAATTAAAAAAAAACAATAAATAAATAATATATATATAAAAAAATATGAATAAATAAATAACTATAAATAAATGAGTAAATTTGAGTAGCCGTATTAGTCCAGCGATGCAGATGCGAAATCCCAAAAATGTTGCAGCCTCTAAAAATAGCTTTATAGTCCAATAAAAAAGCTATTACAAGATTCTGCAACATTTTTTGACATTGCAACTAAATAAAAAAATATATAAATAAATTGATATAAATAAATACAATGATAAAAATAAATAATGTATAAATAAATAAATAAAAATTATAAAATAAATATAAATAAATAAAAATAACAAGAGAGAGAGCAAGAATGGTCACTGAGGCTAAAATAAACAAAAAAAAACAAAATAAAAATGATCAAAAGGTAGCATGTATAGCATGTAACATTTTGCGCCACTGTAAAATCCCCAAAATTCTGATGCGTCAGACCTGCCTAAATAGAAAGCCAAGGAAGTAATACAAAGGCTGTGTTCACACGTTGCATGTTAGTTGCGGTACTGAAGTGTTTTTAACCGTCAATTTCGCAAATGTATCGTTATTATGTGAACCGCGGTAAAATCTGCCATTCCTAGCGCGGTTGTTGCTATAAAAATGCGGCCAAAATTTTCTTTTAATTTATACATTTTATATTGCCATGGAATATATATATATATATATATATATATATATATATATATAATATATATATATCTATCTATCTAATCGGGATTAATGCCAAGCAAGAACACTCTCTCCAGAAGGAAAGAGTACCCAGAGTTCTTGCTTGGCATTAATCCCGATTAGCTTTTTATATTCCGTAACTGGAGCTAAGCTGATACCAGGGAACATCGCCTGAAAAAGTGATGTAATGAGCTGATTTGCATATTCCTCACACCAGTTGGGTGCCCCAGAGTGACTCCCCCATAATATTGGGGTGAGCACGGGCAACTGAGGTGTTGGGCCTTTATAGCCCGATGTGCGTGGTAATCATATGTGGAGCCGGGTCAGATTACAACCAAAATCATCTTCATTTATATTTTTACTCTTTTTTTCTGTTACCCTTCTTATTTCTTTATTTTTAATTTTATTTTAATACTTTTTATATCTATATTTATTTATCTATCTTTATTTCATTTTCATTATTACTATTATTATTTTATTATTCCTATTATTTTTTTATTTTATTTTTTTTTTAAAATTTTTTTTTTTTTTTTTTTTTTTTTTTTTTTTTAATTTAAATTTACTTTTCTATCTTTGTATATCACTCTATATGCACTTATCTTCTGCTCATCTCTTTCTTTACATACCCTTCCTTTCGAGGAAATACTCAGGGTATTAATGTCTACTCATTTTTATTCTTATCCACTTTTCACACATTTTTAATATCTATACACTTATAATGCCTGTAAACTTATCTTTATCCACTATATGTACACATAGGACACTCTCTCTCCTTATCTCTCTTTTGCCCTGAGAGACCTCAACTAGATAGATTAGATTCTTCCCCTTTTCCCTTAACCACCATGGCAGTACAACGATCATTTCTCCTAATGCGCATGCCCGGACTTAGGAGCGGTCACGTGACACCCTGGTCAGCTGACACAGTGGGGCCGCGCGGCCACTCCTGGCGTCCTGCGATTACACACATCACAGCTCCGCTGTTACCTACAGCAACGGCGGTTTGCATGGAGACGAGTCGGGATCACGTGACCATTCAGCCCCCGTTCCTAATCATTAGGTACACATGTAATCTTGTTAAGACTATTTATAATGTTATATTGTTTATAACTTTACTTGCAGCCCTTGCTTATGTATATCGATTTTAAATCACTGCAGAGCACTTGTACAACATGTATATTATAGTGCTTTTAATTACCCTATATCGTAAATGTATTTTTTACACTGTATCCACACTAATTGATTTGATTGATTTGTTTGTTCATTTGCATATAAATATCTTGTTTGGTCACCATTTTGTTGCTTGACAAAGGCTGCACTGGCAGCAGAAACGTTGCTAACTTGTATTATCATGGAATAAACCACTGTTTACACTTTTGAACCTTCCGTGTGCTGCGGCATCCTTCCTTGATATATATATATATATATATATATATATATATATATATATATATAATGAATAAATAAATAACTATAAATAAATGAGTAAATTTGAGTAGCCGTATTAGTCCAGCGATGCAGATGCGAAATCCCAAAAATGTTGCAGCCTCTAATAATAGCTTTATAGTCCAATAAAAAAGCTATTACAAGATTCTGCAACATTTTTTGACATTGCAACTAAATAAAAAAATATATAAATAAATTGATATAAATAAATACAATGATAAAAATAAATAATGTATAAATAAATAAATAAAAATTATAAAATAAATATAAATAAATAAAAATAACAAGAGAGAGAGCAAGAATGGTCACTGAGGCTAAAATAAACAAAAAAAAACCAAAATAAAAATGATCAAAAGGTAGCATGTATAGCATGTAACATTTTGCGCCACTGTAAAATCCCCAAAATTCTGATGCGTCAGACCTGCCTAAATAGAAAGCCAAGGAAGTAATACAAAGGCTGTGTTCACACGTTGCATGTTAGTTGCGGTACTGAAGTGTTTTTAACCGTCAATTTCGCAAATGTATCGTTATTATGTGAACCGCGGTAAAATCTGCCATTCCTAGCGCGGTTGTTGCTATAAAAATGCGGCCAAAATTTTCTTTTAATTTATACATTGTATATTGCCATGGAATATATATATATATATATATATATATATATATATATATATATATATATATATATATATATATCTATCTATATATCTATATCTAATCGGGATTAATGCCAAGCCAGAACACTCTCTCCAGAAGGAAAGGGTACCCAGAGTTCTTGCTTGGCATTAATCCCGATTAGCTTTTTATATTCCGTAACTGGAGCTAAGCTGATACCAGGGAACATCGCCTGAAAAAGTGATGTAATGAGCTGATTTGCATATTCCTCTACCCAGAATGCCTGCGGAGTGCTTAGTGGCCCTTGAAAGCTCCGTCACACCAGGAGTGGTGAACTCTCCCTGAGTTAAATACTCATCCTGTGTTATATATATATATATATATATATATATATATATATATATATATATATATATATATATATATATAATATTAATGAGGGGGGCTATGGTGCCTCTCTGTGAAATAATGGAAAATCTAAAATATTGTATCTTCTCTGCAGATAGGAGTTATAACCTATCACCCCAGGATTTCTGTCGCTTCCGTTCATGATAAACGGACTTTGACCGCGTTGAGATAAGATGAATCCCGTTATCGTAACTCTCCTGACTCCATGGCAGTGACCCATCCCCTACACTCTATAAAGACCAGATATATATATACGTATATATGTGAACTGTGTATGGTATCTCCTTTGCTGATACAGTCTATTGTCCTCTGTTATCAGACAATTCAGCCTTGGAGCGATAGATAAGGGCTTGAACTTTGTAAAAATAATCTGATTAATAATGCAGATGAAGATGGGGTAGGGGGCGGCATTAAAGGGGTATTCCAGGCCAAAACTTTGTTTTATATATCAACTGGCTCCAGAAAGTTAAACAGATTTGTAAATTACTTCTATTAAAAAATCTTAATCCTTCCAATAGTTATTAGCTTCTGAAGTTGAGTTGTTTTCTGTCTAACTGCTCTCTGATGACTCACGTCCCGGGAGCTGTGCAGTTCCTATGGGGATATTCTCCCATCATGCACAGCTCCCGGGACGTGACATCATCATTGAAAAGTTAGACAGAAAACTTCAGAAGCTAATAACTATTGGAAGGATTAAGATTTTTTAATAGAAGTAATTTACAAATCTGTTTAACTTTCCGGAGCCAGTTGATATATATATAAAAAAGGTTTTGCCTGGAATACCCCTTTAAGTGCTGCGGAGCTGATCTTCTCCGCTGACCGTACAATATCCATCCAGCTCGGGCCTGGAAACCTTAGGGTCTATGCACGCGGCAGAATTTCCGCTTGTGGAATTCCGACTCAAATTAAAGGGGTACTCCAGCGGAAAAAAATTTTTTTAATCAACTGGTGCCAGAAAAGTTAAACAGATTTGTAAATTACTTCTATTAAAAAAAATCTTAATCTTTTCGATACTTATCAGCTGCTGTATGCTCCCAGAGGAAGTTGTGTAGTTCTTTCCAGTCTGACCACAGTGCTCTCTGCTGACACCTCTGTCCATGTCAGGAACTGTCTAGAAAATTCCCATAGAAAACCTATCTTGCTCTCCCGTTGGGTGCGGAGCGCGAGGCTCGTGACACCACGATGCTGTCCTGCTCGTGATATCACGGCCACACCCCCTCAATGCAAGTCTATGAGAGGGGGCGTGACGGCTGTCACGCCCCCTCCCATAGACTTGCATTGAGGGGTTGTGATCGTGACCTCACAAGCAGGGCGTGACTGTGACTTCACGAATCTCCACCCCACATGGCCAGTCATCCGGGACGGAGTGGAGTTTGGGGGGGGGGACCCCAAAACCCCCGTGATCAGACATCTTATCTCCTATACTTTGGATAGGGGATAAGATGTCTAAGGGCGGAGTACCCCTTTAAATTGGTGGGGTCCAACCTGTTGACTGTTTCTGAAGCCCCCATTAGCCTCTGTGGACCTCCAGCTGTTGCAAACCTACATGCTGAGAGTTGTAGTTTTATATTTGGACAACATTCTGATTTTATAGGGCACTTCAGCCATAGAGCGATTGTTTCCAAACAAGCACCATTAAATTAAATTAAATAAGGTGTTGTTGGGGGGGGTCCACATTTTGACTGTTTCTTAAGTCCCCATTAGCCCCTTTGTATGACCATTGTACATTTGGGGGAGAGATGTTCTGACCTTGAAACGCGTTATGGGTTTGGTACTGGAATACATTTTGGGGCCTATACCCATTATCCTAAGTGGTTCACGCCACGAGATTCTACGGTATATACACTGTTTTGCCTTAGCATCTATGGCAGTGGTCTTCAAACGGTGGACCTCCAGCTGTTATAAATCGGCAATAAAAATCTGATTAATAGGGCACTACAGCCATAAAAGGGTGCCTTCCCAACAAGCGCTGCATTCGATGTAAGGGGGGGTCCTGCTTTTGATTATTTCCAAAGCTCTCATTTCCCTCTATGGCAGTGGTCTCCAAACTATGAAGCTCCAGCTGTTGCAAAACTACAACAAAAATCTGAATAATAGGGCACTACAGCCATAAAAGGGTGGTTGCGCAACAAACGCTGCATTCGATGTAAGTGGTGAGGGGTCCTGCTCATTGGTGGTTTTCAAAGGTCAACCTTTATGGCAGTGGTCTCCAAATTGTGGACCTCCAGCTGTTGCAAATCGACAATAAAAAAATCTGATTAATAGTTCACTACAGCCATAAAAAGGTGGTTTCCCAAAAAGCGCTGCATTCGATGTAAGTGGTCGGGGGTCCTGGATTTTATGGTTTTCAAAGTTCTCTTTTGCCTCTATGGTCTTCAAACTGTGGACCTCCAGCTGTTGCAAATCGACAATAAAAATCTGATTAATAGGGCACTACAGCCATAAAAGGGTGGTTGCACAACAAACGCTGCATTCAATATAAGTGGTGGGGGGTCCTGCGTTTGGTTTTGAAAGCTCAACCTTTATGGAGGTGGTCGCCAAACTGTGGACCTCCAGCTGTTGCAAATCGACAATAAAAAAATCTGATTAATAGTTCACTACAGCCATAAAAAGGTGGTTTCCCAAAAAGCGCTGCATTCGATGTAAGCGGTGGGGGGTCCTGCGTTTTGATGGTTTTCAAAGCTCTCCTTTGCCTCTATGGTCTTCAAACTGTGGACCTCCAGCTGTTGCAAATCGGCAATAAAAATCTGATTAATAGGGCACTACAGCCATAAAAGAGTGGTTGCACAACAAACGCTGCATTCAATATAAGTGGTGGGGGGTCCTGCGTTTGATGGTTTTCAAAGCTCAACCTTCATGGCAGTGGTCTCCAAATTGTGGACCTCCAGCTGTTGCAAATTGACAATAAAAATCTGATTAATAGTTCACTACAGCCATAAAAAGGTGGTTTCCCAAAAAGCGCTGCATTCGATGTAAGTGGTCGGGGGTCCTGGATTTTATGGTTTTCAAAGCTCTCCTTTGCCTCTATGGTCTTCAAACTGTGGACCTCCAGCTGTTGCAAATCGACAATAAAAATCTGATTAATAGGGCATTACAGCCACAAAAGAGTGGTTGCACAACAAACGCTGCATTCGATGTAAGTGGTGGTGGGGGGGGGGGGGGTCCTGCTTTTCATTTGCCTCTATGGCAGTGGTCTCCAAGCTGTGGACCTCCAGCTGATGCAAAACTACAACTCCCAGCATGCCCGGACAGCCAACGGCTGTCCGGGCATGCTTGGAGTTGTAGTTTTGCAACAGCTGGAGGCCCACAGCTTGGAACCCACTGCAATACTCCTTTTGGAGAAGCTGGATAGCCCGCATAGTATAGTGCAGACGCTTCAGCTCACATGACGCTGTGATTAATCCCGTATATAGGAAGTGACATAACCCTCCAGACATTATGTAAATGCATCTAATCCACACACATGTACAGATACAGATCAGACGGGTGAGTATACGGCAGGGTGTAGATCAGGCTCGCTATGTGTCCAGAAGCTCTGGGCCCCCGGCCCTCACCAGTCCGATGTCACTTCTGCCCAGTTACCACCTCAACGCTGGGGAACCTCAGGATAGTCCAGACGCTCTTCATAGATGGCGCCTCGTACTCCAGCCTGGCTGCTGATGTTAAGGTAACAGAACGCGTCCTGTTCATTAATTCGGTGCCGTTCGTTAGATTTCAATCTGTACAAGAGAAATATTACATTACTGCCCCCTATACATATGCATGCTCACCCAAGCCGAGCATGCACGTGATTAATGGAGAGAAGGGAGAAAGCTGCCGCCAAACACCTATGGATTTCCATACAATGGCCCTGATTTACTATGTGAGTGTTGGGTTTTGTTTTAGTGATTTATATTTTAATTTTTTTGTTGTTGTATGTGTGTTTTAATTTTTTAATTTTTATTTTTTTTCTTCTGGTTGGTTGGTAATTTGTGGTGTTTTTTTTTTTTTTTTTTTTTTATTTTATTTGTTTTAGGTTTGCCACAGTGTTGAATGAATGTCATGCAAATTAGCAAAAATGTAGAAAAAAAAAATTTGAAATAATATTTTAAATGTTTTATACAGCTATATTTTATAGTTATGTCTTAATTTAACCCCTTGGGAAAAAAAATATATAAATGAAACAAATAAAATCAAATCAAATAAATTAAATTAAATAAATAAATAAAATAAAATAATATTACTACCGTACATAAAAAATTAAGAAAAAAAGAAATATATATATATTTTTTTCTTTAAAAACTATTTAAACAGATTGGGGGAGATTTATCAAAGCCTGTGCAAAGGGAGAGCGGTGCAGTTGCCCATAGCAACCAGTCAGATGGCGTCTTTTATTTTTTTAAAGAGGCCTGTGGAAAATGAAAGAAGCGATCTGATTGGTTGCTATGGGCAACTGCACCGCTCTCCCTCTAAACAGGTTTTGATCTCCCCCTTTGTTCTTAAAACTTAAATTTAATGATCGCCCTTTTATCCCCGTAAATTCCACATTATCTCGGTGAAAACCACATTGGACGTGTAGAACATTTCCCACTACGTATTTTCTTGGTTAGATTGTTCAGCCAAAGGCTGTCTAGGCATGGTGAGAGTTGTAGTTTTGCAACATAGTTTTGCAACAGCTGGAGGCACTCTGGTTGGGAAAGACTGCTCTGGAGTATACGCGCACTGTATCACTGATCTGTATCTGTACATGTGTGGATTACATAATGTCAGTAGGATGATGTCCTTGTATACTGGGGATTAGTGGTGATGTCACTCCCTGTATACCGGGGATCAATCATGATGCTACTTCCTGCATATCAGGGATTAGTTGCGATGCCACTGCCTGTATACAGAGGATTAGTCATAATGTCACTTCCTGTATACCGGGGATTAGTTGTGATCTCACTTCCTGTATACCGGGGATTAGTGGTGATGTCACTTCCTGTATACAGGGGATTAGTCGTAATGTCACTTCCTGTATACCGGGGATTAGTCGTAATGTCACTTCCTGTGTACCGGGGATTAGTGGTGATGTCACTTCCTGTATACCGGTGATTAGTCGTAATGTCACTTCCTGTATAACGGGAATTAGCTTTGATCTCACTTCCTGTATATCAATGATTAGTTACGATGCCACTTCCTGTATACTGGGAATAAGTTGCGATGTCACTTTATGTATACAGGGGATTATTCGTGATGTCACACCCTGTATATCAAGGATTAGTTACGATGCCACTTCCTGTATACAGGGGATTATTCGTGATGTCACATCCTGTATATCAAGGATTAGTTACGATGCCACTTCCTGTATACAGGGGATTATTCGTGATGTCACATCCTGTATATCAAGGATTAGTTGCGATGTCACTTCCTGTATATATTGGGGATTAATTGTGATGTCACTTTATGTATACAGGGGATTAGACCTTATGTCACTTCCTGTATACCGGGGATCAGCTTTGATGTCACTTCCTGTATATCAATGATTAGTTGTGATGTCACTTCCTGTATATTGGGGATTAATTGCGATGTCACTTTATGTATACAGGGGATTAGTCATGATGTCACTTCCTGTATACCGGGGATTAGTGGTGATGTCACTTCCTGTATATCAATGATTAGTTACAATGCCACTTCCTGTATACTGGGAATATATAGCGATGTCACTTTATGTATACAGGGGATTAGACGTGATGCCACTTCCTGTATACCGGGGATCAGTTTTGATGTCACTTCCTTTATACCGGGGATTAGTTGCAATGTCACTTTTTGTATACAGGGTATTAGTCGTGAGGTCCCTTCTATATACAGAAGTGTCCACCATGATGAGCAGGTGACACTAGTTCTTCTTGCTCCTTACAGCCTATGTATGATAAGCCTTTGGGGGGCTCTGATGGCCCCTCAGTCTTGTATAGCTGTATTGTTAGGTTTTCCTTCCTCGTAGCGTCCAGCATTGCGGTCAGTAGAGATCGGCGTCAATCCCTTGTTGTTTTCTCTTCCTGCAGGCGCTGTCCCCCCAGGAGCTGTGGCACACGGTCCACCAGTGCTACGGTACCGAGCTCGGCCTGACCAGCGAGGATGAGGACTACGTCTCCCCCCGAGACCTGCTCAATGGCCTGGGGTGAGTTACGGCCGATCACTGCCGTCCACATTACTGTCACTCACACAGCAGATGGCAAGAAATGGGGGTTAATCAGGAATAGAAACACACAATCTCTTACAAAAACAGTGCCACCCTTCTCTTAAGGCTGCATGTGGCATTACAACTCAGCTTCATTTATTACAATAGAACTGAGCTGCAACAATACCACACACAACCTGAGGATGTAGTGGCGCCATTTTTATTTATTTATTTTTAAATAAATAGTCTGTTTTTCTATTCCTAGACAATTCCTTCAAAGGACCCAATTTTCTAATATACATTTACAAATATATATATAAAATATTTTTGGGTTTAATTATGATTAAAAAAATATATATATATATCATCTTTATATATAATATATATATAATGTTTTTATATCTTAAAAATTAACATCCATAACAATTATAATAATTATGATAATATATACATGAATTGTATAATAAAAATTATAAAAATTTTTTTTTTATTATTATTATTTAATTATTATTATTATATTATGAATATTAATTATGGTTATTCATTATTATTTATTAATATTAATTACTATTTGTTTTGATTATTAATAATTTTTTATTATTATGAATAATACAATTAATAATAAACAATTAAGAATAATAATCATTTAAAAAAGAGTTATATATAAACACACGTGTGTGTTGATAAAGATCCTAATAGTTTGTTACCTGCGTATTTGGTACGCAGGTAATCTGTATTGGTCAGGAGTCGGCTAAGCTCACAGAGCATTGTCTATATATTTTATATAAAGGAGTTTCAGTTTGAGGCCATTTACTGACAGTAACCAGAGACCTAGACACACCAGATCAATGTTTCCCGACCAGTGTGCCTCCAGCTGTTGCAAAACTACAACTCCCAGCATGCCTGGACAGCCAACGGCTGTCCAGGCATGCTGGGAGTTGTAGTTTTGCAACAGCTGGAGGCACACTGGTTGGGAAACATTGCATCATATATAGAGAGCATCCCTCCTGAGCGACTGCGGACAGGACTTTGCGACTGTTTGTATAAGAAGCTGTCATTTCTCAATCAGACTCTAGAGGGCGCCAGATCACATAATAAACATTTCATTCTCAGTGCAGTAACTTTTTATATTTATTAATTTTGATTTATTTATTATATTTTTTTAAAACCTTTTTATATTTATTTATTTTTATTTATTGATTATAATTTTTTGTAACCTTTTTATATTTATTTATTTTTATTGATTATAATTTTTTGTAACCTTTTTATATTTATTTATTTTTATTTATTGATTATAATTTTTTGTAACCTTTTTATATTTATTTATTTATTTTTATTTACTGATTATAATTTTTTGTAACCTTTTTATATTTATTTATTTATTTATTTTTATTTATTTATTATAATTTTTTGTAACCTTTTTATATTTATTTATTTTTATTTATTTATTATAATTTTTTGTAACCTTTTTATATTTATTTATTTTTATTTATTATAATTTTTTGTAACCTTTTTATATTTATTTATTTTTATTTATTTATTATAATTTTTTGTAACCTTTTTATATTTATTTATTTTTATTTATTTATTATAATTTTTTGTAACCTTTTTATATTTATTTATTTTTATTTATTTATTATAATTTTTTTTTTTAACCTTTTCCTCTTTAGGGTGAGCGAGGACTACCCCGAGGGCCCGGATCTGAGTGACGCGTCCACACGTAGTGACAACAAGCTGAGCACCAGCCCCAAGCTCCTGGGCACTGACTCCTTTGCCTCCCTTGGCAGCAATGGTGAAGCTATAATTACGGTAAGACCCTATAGGGGGCAGTGTATTCCTGTGACTGCCTAGTAGCTCCATGTACGCGCATAATAAAGCTGAAACCACTTGTGTCGAAAATGACATGATATGGAAAGAGGCGCCAACATATGCATCACAATGGCGCATTGCGAGACTAGGCAGATTGGGTGGGGACCCCTAAACCTGTATATAGAAATGGGCGCAGTTTGCAGTTTACATGTGAGTGTATTGGTTTCTTTCAGTCGGTAGAAGACATGGTGGGGCATTCGGACGTTCTCTCGGACTCTCAGATGGAGGGGTCGTCCAGTCAGACGGTGACTCCTCTCTCGGAGATGGCTGGATCGGGGCTACTGGACTCTCTGCCCGCCCTGGACCTTCTTCCCGGAGAAGATCTCCCTACAGACCTGAGCAACAACTCTACCCCGAGCTCCACACAGGATGAGGGTAAGAAGAGGGCCCGGTGTATAGAGGGGTGTATATACTACAACTCCCATCATACCTCCGGCTAACCAGGCATGATGGGAGTTGTAGTTGTGCAACAGTGGGAAAGCCAAAGGTAGGGGAACACTTCTTTAGATCGGTGTTTCCCATCCAATGTGCCTCCAGCTGTTGCAAAACTACAACTCCCAACATGCCCAGACAGCCTTTGGCTGTCCGGGCATGCTGTGAGTTGTAGTTTTGCAACAGCTGGAGGCAACCTGGTTAGGAAACGCTGCTCCGGGACATTGAAGATGTGAAGAAAGATGTTATATTTTATGGGCACTGTCATGGGCATCATTAGGGTTGTCTCCCCACCCCATGTCTGATGCCTTTGGATGTCCGGGCATGCTGGGAGTTGTAGTTTTGCAACAGCTGGAGGCAACCTGGTTAGGAAACACTGCTCTGGGACATTGAAGATGTGAAGGAAGACGTTATGTTTAATGGGCACTGTCATGGGCATCATTAGGGTTGTCTCCCCACCCCACGTGTGATGCCTTTGGATGTCCGGGCATGCTGGGAGTTGTAGTTTTTAAACAGCCAGAGGAACACGTGTTAAGAAACACTGCCCTGGAGTATACTTACACTGTATTGCTGATCTGTATCTGTACATGTGTGCATTAGATATGTTTATGTGGTGAGGGTGTGATGCAGGGCAGATGGGATTACCCTAGGGGCAGATGGCATTCGTGATGCCAGGGCGTGGTTTATCCTCTACACCACCCGAAGGAATACTGCTGGATCCTGGGCTGGGCACGGGGGCAAATAATGACCCAGACGCCAAGTTACGGAGCAATGGCAGCTTTACTGAGTCAGACAGGTGTAACTGTCTATGAAGCTTGGCTGGGCCCAAATAGGTGACCAGTGACTTCAGAGACCACAGGGCTTGCTGGGACTTATAGTGAACTTGGGCGATTTAATGTATAACACATTTTATGTACAATACACTGTATAACATAGGCACATAGGACTTATTATACAAGACAAAGGTGCAGGGGGGGGGCAGGGGTCACATAATGGAGTCGCTAGGGTACAGGGGGGCAACTCCTATACTGGGCCACCACACTTACATAATGTCTGGAGGATGATGTCACTTCCTGTCAGGTGATTAGTGGTGATGTCACCTCCCGTATAGAGAAGATAAGTCGTAATGTCACTTCCTGTATACACGGGATTAGTTGTGCTGTCACTTCCTGTATACAGGGGATTAGTCCAGATGTCACTTCCTGTATACACGTGATTAGTTGTGCTGCCACTTCCTGTATACACGGGATTAGTCGAGATGTCACTTCCTGTATACACGGGATTAGTTGTGCTGTCACTTCCTGTATACACGGGATTAGTCGAGATGTCACTTCCTGTATACACGGGATTAGTCGAGATGTCACTTCCTGTATACACGGGATTAGTTGTGCTGCCACTTCCTGTATACACGGGATTAGTCGAGATGTCACTTCCTGTATACACGGGATTAGTTGTGCTGCCACTTCCTGTATACACGGGATTAGTCGAGATGTCACTTCCTGTATACACGGGATTAGTCGAGATGCCACTTCCTGTATACACGGGATTAGTTGTGCTGCCACTTCCTGTATACACGGGATTAGTTGTGCTGTCACTTCCTGTATACACGGGATTAGTCGAGATGTCACTTCCTGTATACACGGGATTAGTCGAGATGTCACTTCCTGTATACATGGGATTAGTTGTGCTGTCACTTCCTGTATACGGGGGATTAGTCGAGATGTCACTTGATGGAGAAATCATATACAGATCAGTGATACAGAGTGATCTATTTTAGATCAGTGTTTCTCCAGTTGTTGCAAAACTACACTTTCCAGCATGCCTGGACAGCCTTCGGCTGTCCAGGCATGCTGGGAGTTGTAGTTTTTCAACAGCTGGAGGCACACTGTTTTGGAAACACTACTCTAGCTCCTCACAGCTCCATGTTACCTCAGTATCAGATGAAGGTTCGGCATAGTTGACATTTCCCACAATGCACCTGAGTAAACCATCTCAGTCAGATCTTGATAATGACGGTCGTCATAACACCCCTGGCGTGGCGCGGTGGCATGCGGCGCATGGTGTGATGGGATCACTGAGCGCTCCTGTATTAGTGTGATTGATCTCGCAGCATCTGGCGCTGATAACAAGGCGGCGGTCTCGTGGCTGTCAGTCATAGTGACGGTATTATGGCCGTGTGATCACGGGCGGCGGGGAATATTGGAGTAAGAGACTGAGATCTCCTCAGCTGATCAGACGGGAAAGACTGCGGCCTAGAGGAGGGGCGCGCGGCCTCCAAGAACATGGGGGACATTGATCAAGGTAGAGAGGTGCAGTTGCCCATAGCAACCAATCAGATTGCTTCTTTCATTTTGCACAGGCCTCTTTGAAAATGAAAGATTGGTTGCTATGGGCAACTGCACCACTCTTCTTCTACCCAGGTTTAAATGGCGCAAAGCTGAAAAGAAAGGGACTGAACCTGGTTATTCCAGATATCCTCCCTATATAGAAGGATCCGGTGTAATGTTTGTTATTATGGAGAATATTACAGCTCCCCCCTGAGGTACAGCGGCCATGTTCTCTTAATCCTCAGGGTTTTCTTTCTAGGTAGAGTATTCTGGGACTTGTAGTACCACCACTGCTGGGATGCTGTGAGTGGATAATATGGATACAGAGCTTTATATCTGTCCTGTAACCTCTTCCATGTTGTGTTTTTATTTCAGAAGCCGTCGGCCTCTGTAAAGACGCACTGACCTCCGACCTCCCGGGCCGCCTGCACATCAACGCCGTGTACCACATCAGTGCGGAGTGCCTGCAGCGGGCTCTGACCTCCGACACCCGTTTTATGAACGAATTCATGGATCAGAGAAAGTTCACAGGTCGGCGGCCATCTTTTATGTGTTTTCTCTATATAAGGAAGAGGTTCTTTATTAGAAGTGGCCGATGGTTTATCTGTGGTTAAGAAATTTACATTAGATCTGTCAGAACATTTATGGGGCGAGAATATTAATTATTAATTAAATGATACAAAAATGTCTCTTCTCTGCTTCCTACAGATGTTGTGGTGAACCCCTGGGCGCCTGACAGCAGCAGTAAACAGTCCCGAGTGATCAACTATACCATTCCCATCAATAACCCATTGGGGCCAAAATCAGCCCCTGCTGTGGAGACACAGGTGAGACAGGACAGATACTACTATAAGTACAAGAATAAAACTACTATAATACTGCTCCTATATACAAGAATATAACTACTATAATACTGCCCTCTAAGTACAAGAATAAAACTACTATAATACTGCTCCTATGTACAAGAATATAACTACTATAATACTGCTCCTATATACAAGAATATAACTACTATAATACTGCTCCTATATACAAGAATATAACTACTATAATACTGCTCCTATATACAAGAATATAACTACTATAATACTGCTCCTATATACAATAATATAACTACTATAATACTGCTCCTATATACAAGAATATAACTACTATAATACTGTATCCTATATACAAGAATATAACTACTATAATACTGCTCCTATATACAAGAATATAACTACTATAATACTGCCCTCTAAGTACAAGAATAAAACTACTATAATACTGCTCCTATGTACAAGAATATAACTACTATAATACTGCTCCTATATACAAGAATATAACTACTATAATACTGCTTCTATGTACAAGAATATAACTACTATAATACTGCTCCTATATACAAGAATATAACTACTATAATACTGCTCCTATATACAAGAATATAACTACTATAATACTGCTCCTATATACAAGAATATAACTACTATACTACTGCTCCTATGTACAAGAATATAACTACTATAATACTGCTCCTATATACAAGAATATAACTACTATAATACTGCCCCTTTATACAAGAATATAACTACTATAATACTACTCCTATATACAAGAATATAACTACTATAATACTGTCTTCTATATACAGGAATATAACTACTATAATACTGCTCCTATATACAAGAATATAACTACTATAATACTGCTCCTATATACAAGAATATAACTACTATAATACTGCCTCCTATATACAAGAATATAACTACTATAATACTGCCTCCTATATACAAGAATATAACTACTATAATACTGCCCCTATATACAAGAATATAACTACTATAATACTGCCTCCTATATACAAGAATATAACTACTATAATACTGCTCCTATATACAAGAATCTAACTACTATAATACTGCTCCTATATACAAGAATCTAACTACTATAATACTGCTCCTATATACAAGAATATAACTACTATAATACTGCTCCTATATACAAGAATATAACTCCTATAATACTCCTCCTATATACAAGAATATATCTACTATAATACTGCTCCTATGTACAAGAATATATCTACTATAATACTGCTCCTATATACAAGAATATAACTCCTATAATACTGCTCCTTTATACAAGAATATAACTACTATAATACTGCTCCTATATACAAGAATATAACTACTATAATACTGCTCCTATATACAAGAATATAACTCCTATAATACTGCTCCTATATACAAGAATATATCTACTATAATACTGCTCCTATGTACAAGAATATATCTACTATAATACTGCTCCTATATACAAGAATATAACTCCTATAATACTGCTCCTTTATACAAGAATATAACTCCTATAATACTGCTCCTATATACAAGAATATATCTACTATAATACTGCTCCTATGTACAAGAATATATCTACTATAATACTGCTCCTATATACAAGAATATAACTCCTATAATACTGCTCCTTTATACAAGAATATAACTACTATAATACTGCTCCTATATACAAGAATATAACTCCTATAATACTGCTCCTTTATACAAGAATATAACTACTATAATACTGCTCCTATATACAAGAATATATCTACTATAATACTGCTCCTATATACAAGAATATAACTACTATAATACTGCTCCTATATACAAGAATATAACTACTATAATACTGCTCCTATATACAAGAATATAACTACTATAATACTGCCTCCTATATACAAGAATATAACTACTATAATACTGCCTCCTATATACAAGAATATAACTACTATAATACTGCCTCCTATATACAAGAATATAACTACTATAATACTGCTCCTATATACAAGAATATAACTACTATAATACTGCTCCTATATACAAGAATATAACTACTATAATACTGCTCCTATATACAAGAATATAACTACTATAATACTGCTCCTATATACAAGAATATAACTACTATAATACTGCTCCTATATACAAGAATATAACTACTATAATACTGCCCCCTATATACAAGAATATAACTACTATAATACTGCCCCCTATATACAAGAATATAACTACTATAATACTGCCCCCTATATACATGAATATACCTACTATAATACTGCTCCTATATACAAGAATATATCTACTATAATACTGCTCCTATATACAAGAATATAACTCCTATAATACTGCTCCTATATACAAGAATATATCTACTATAATACTGCCTCCTATATACAAGAATATGACTACTATAATACTGCTCCTATATACAAGAATATATCTACTATAATACTGCTCCTATATACAAGAATATAACTCCTATAATACTGCTCCTATATACAAGAATATATCTACTATAATACTGCCTCCTATATACAAGAATATGACTACTATAATACTGCTCCTATATACAAGAATATATCTACTATAATACTGCTCCTATATACAAGAATATAACTACTATAATACTGCCCCTGTATACAAGAATATAACTCCTATAATACTGCTCCTATATACAAGAATATAACTACTATAATACTGTATCCTATATACAAGAATATAACTACTATAATACTGCTATAATAAGTTTAGATAGAAGTTTCCATCCTGACAGGGACATTTCTTGAGGAGATACAGGATTCTACTTACCTAATCTATTACCTTTTTTCCATGCAGACTCTGACTTACAATCTGAAGGGGTCTTTCTGTATCATGGACACACAGGTGGTGACCCAGGGCATCCCCTACCAGGATTATTTTTACACCGCTCACCGATACTGCATCACCAGCGTGACCAAGAATAAAGCGCGTCTCAGGTACTGCGATGACATCCCCCATAGACGATCATGGGTTCCCCCCCCCCTCCTCTCCTGACAGCTCAGCGTGTGCCCACTCAACACTCCCACCCTGCGTTGCTCATCATTTGTGCCCCCTCACTCTTCCTTCCTACATGAGTGACGGCTCAATCTCTGTTCCCACTCACAGAGACATCATGAGAACCTGACAGCTACATTGTGTGAGATCTCCGCTCACTGGATAAAAACTTCTAAATTTTAACTTTACTTAAAGGGGTACTCTGGTGGAAAACTTTTAAATTTTTTTTTTTTTTTTAATCCACTGATGCCAGAAAGTTATACAGATTTGTAAATGACTTGTATATAAAATTCATAATCCTTCCTGTACTTATCAGCTGTTGTTTGCTCCAGAGGAAGTTGTGTAGTTCTTTCCAGTCTGACCACAGGAGCAAATCCCCATAGCAAACCTCTCCTGCTCTGGACAGTTCCTGACATGGACAGAGGTGTCAGCAGAGAACACTGTGGTCAGACTGGAAAGAACTACACAACTTCCTGTGGAGCATACAGCAGCTGATAAATACTGGAAGGATTAAGATTTTTAATATAAGTAATTTACATATCTGTTTAACTTTCTGGCACCAGTTGATTTAAAAATAAATTGTTTTACTCCGAAGTACCCCTTTAAAACCCTTTGACCACCCACACAATAGGGTCGTGGAGAGTTATGGATAACCTTCTGTATCGTAGGGTGTCCTCAGAGATCGTGTACCGGAAGCAGCCATGGAGTCTGGTACGAGGCATCATTGAGAAGAACTCCTGGAGCGGTATGGAGGAGCACTTCAGACAGCTTGGTACGTTCTGGTCCTGGTCAGGTGGTCCTATATTTGCTATAGATTGCTGATTATGGCCATCCCTGTGGAGTGCCATGTTATTGGATGTTAGGTCAACCCAAACCATGGGGTGAATTTGTTTTTGGTTCTCTTTTGGAAAGTCCATGTAAAAAATTGAACGATTGGATTTGAAGAGGTGAAGGCTTCAGGTTGACCTTATCTCCCATGACCATTGGGACCTATTTAAAGGGGTACTCCACTGCTAGACATCTTATCCCTTGTCGAAAGGATAGTGGATAAGACGTCTGGGGCTCCCGGGATCTTTTCTAAACAAATGCCGAGTTCCTGCAGCAGTGGTCGTGGTGTCACGACCACGCCCCCTCCATTCATGTCTATGGGAGGGGGTGTGTCAGACATGAATGGAGGGGATGTGGTGTGACATCACGTTGGGCATGGTCATGACTTCACGACCACTGCCTCCGGCTCCAAGCATTCTAAACAAAATGTTCCGAACTGTGGAGCACCAGAGTACCCCTTTAAGGTTCCCTAATTTTAGCAAATAAGACCAGCCCGAAGCGCGTGGCAACCCTCTATCATTTGAGGTGGTGGCCAACACTAGTCCCTGCTGTCTTAGAGTGGGAGAGATGGTGGGGTTTCATGTACAGGTCCCAGTAGGTGGTCCTATTTTCAGTTCTGCCGTAGGGACTCTTCTCCTTTACACCTGTAGTATATAGTTCCCCAGTTCTCCCCATATTTCTTTTTGCCTATATTTTGTCTTCACGGACGTGTTCCTCTCCTTTATTGCCCCCCTCTCAGCGGATGCAGTTAGCAAGTTAGAACAATCCTGCACGGAGGAGCTGGGAGTCCGAGAAAAGCCGGCGTTACGGCGCCGGAAGCGGACGTTAAGCTGGAAGAACCATCACGTGGACCCACTGAACCCTGTGATCCCACCATTGGACAATGTGAGGGCGAACCGTCACTCCAGAACATCAGGTATCAAAACATGAGCAAGGGCAGAAGAAACAATGTATCTAAAACGGACCCTTAATGTGTAACTAGTGGGCCACCTAGAATCAATTGAGGGCAGTACTTAAAGGGGTACTCTGGAAAAAATTTTTTTTAAATCAACTGGTGCCAGAAAGTTAAACAGATTGGTAAATTACTTCTATATAAAGATCTTAATCTTAATTCTACAAGTGGCCCAGTTGCCTTCTATCTTGGTCATGATCATTGGGGGAGGGGGAGGAGATGAGATGGACTTTTCGGCAGATTATTCCTTACTGGTGGTGTTGACTGGAGATAATCTTCACTGCTCAGAAGCCAATTTACCAAGACCCATAGGAAGTAACAGAGCAGATAACTGCTCGCCGTGGTTACTGTATCCAGGGGATAATACGAGGGAGGGGAGATTGGCCTTATTATGGTCATTGATGTTTAACCCTTGCCTGACTGAGTGCCGCTGCCCATAGAACCTCTTACATGGTCCTATAGCAGCAGACTCAAACTGTGGCCCTCCGGATGTTGTAAAACTTCAACTCCCAGCATGCCCGGACAGCCGTTGGCTGTCCGGGCATGCTGGGAGTTGAAGTTTTACAACATCCGGAGGGCCACGGTTTGAGACCGCTGTTCTATGGTGTCTACAGACAGTTGGCAAAGTACCTTCTATGGAACCTGGAGGCATCTCTATTATGATACCCATAGGTGATGTGTGGATGATGGTAGAGGAGAGAGAGAGGGTTTGATTGTGTACAGGAAGGGGAGATAAGACCATGACGATGACCTTTTCATTGCTTCTTGTGGAGTCACCTTACAAGTCTTGCTCAAGGGCCCAGAGTTCCGTGTGTTTCGCTACCTTTCAGAATTTTATTGAAATCCATTATAGAGTAAATCCTGATATCTATGCATTACAGAGTAAATCCTGATAACCATCTATTACAGAGTAAATCCTGATAACCATCTATTACAGAGTTAATCCTGATAACCATCTATTACAGAGTAAATCCTGATATCCATCCATTATAGAGTAAACCTTGATATCCATCCATTATAGAATAAATCCTGATATCAATCTATTATAGCGTAAATCCTGATATCAATCTATTATAGCGTAAATCCTGATATCAATCTATTATAGAGTAAATCCTGATATCCATCCATTATAGAGTAAATCCTGATATCCATCTATTATAGAGTAAATCCTGATAACCATCCATTATAGAGTAAATCCTGATAACCATCCATTACAGAGTAAATCCTGATAACCATCTATTACAGAGTAAATCCTGATATCCATCTATTATAGAGTAAATCCTGATATCCATCTATTATAGAGTAAATCCTGATATCCATCTATTATAGAGTAAATCCTGATATCCATCTATTATAGAGTAAATTTTAATATCCATTATAGAGTAAATCCTGATAACCATCCATTATAGAGTAAATCCAGATATCCATCTATTATATAGTAAATCCTGATGTCTACGCTCCCATACTCATCCCCCTCTCTTGTGTTTTGCCCCCAGGCAGTGTCTCCTCTCAGCTCTCCCACCTGTCAGACAGAGGAACATCGCAGAACATCCCCACGGCTCTCTTCATCATCAGTATTGTGTAAGTAACAAACCCACCTACCTACTCCTTCTACACAGAGGGATTTGTCCTTGCGTCAATGTTACCTGTGTGGGTTGGCAGAATACTCACTCTACTGCATCTTCTGAAAGACCGTCTTTAGTTCGGTCCTCACCATGGTGACATTACGGAGTTGGATGACTGTGCCTCAGTCTTGGTGGTGTCGGTAACACGATGTGTGGGTTTATCTCTACTACAATGACTGTATCTGTGATCACTCTGGTGTTATATATCTATATGTATTCAATAGAGGTTCCTTCACAGCTCCCACCATGCCTGATCCATGGTTCCAATTGGGGACTTTGGGTATATGTGAGTACAGAGGGTTGCTTGAAATCTGTATTGCATTAGAACTAAAGTTGGCCATAGAACTCTCTTCTCCCAATTTGACCTAAAGTGAACTTCAGGCTGGTTCACACCTGTGTTGTGTTCTCATTTCATTTAGATGGCGCAGAACAATGACAAAATGGCGACCAATGGACCCCCATTGACTTTAATGATTCCTGTAGGGTACATGGTGGGAATTAGTTCCTCTTGGCCGGTGCGGTCAGCCTGTAGACATGATATGGAAGCCGAAGAGACCTTGTTTCACAGAGGATGACAGCTCTTGTAAATTCATTTTGAAGAGGCTTCCCTATAAATAGTACCTCACTATTTTTCACAAGGGGTGGGCACTAGGGGCATGTGACCTTCTGCAGGACTTGTTGTTGGCCTCTGACTCTAAGACAATTAATGGGAAGATTCTTCTACGCAAAATCTCAGCTGCTTTTATCGGCATCTGTGGCCCTGCCCCGATGGCTTGAATGACGGCTCGCGAGCCGTCATTCAAGCCATCGGGGCAGGGCCACGGCCGCAGCAAACTGAGCTGGTAAGTGAAAGTCCCCGCCCAGGGAACTACTTGCCGGGCAGGACTTTATAAACATAATATGTTCACCATCCCTGGGGGCACAAACTTCCCCCCGGGGATGGTGAGGATAATAGTTTTAGCATATATAATGCATTGCCAAGCGTTATATATGCTGAAAACTGCTGATAGGTTCCCTTTGACTCAACTTTTTGTATTCCTAATTTTTGCAGGTTGCTGGTGCTGGTGGTCCTTAACATGATGCTCTTCTACCGCCTGTGGTCCCTGGAGCACACAGCGCGAACCTTCCAGACATGGCAGAGTTATGCTGTGTCCCAAGGGTAAATATGCCTCACTATTTTCTCCATGGACAGAACTTGCCCCATCTCTTTGCATATTGAATATAAATACCAAGATCACGTTGTTCCACCAGCTTTCGGGTGTCAGGGCATGTTGGAAGATTGGGGAACACTGTCCTTTTTTTAAAATTGAAAATAGCTTTATTAGCAATCAAACGTCAATCACTTATACAATAAATAATACATTCACCATACATAGCATACCGTATATACTCGAGTATAAGCCGACCCGAGTATAAGCCGAGACCCCTAATTTCAACCCAAAATCCCAGGAAAAGTTATTGACTCGAGTATAAGCCTAGGGTGGGAAATACATCATCCCCCCCCTGTCATCATCCAGACCCGTCATTAACATCCTCATCATCATCACCGCCTGTCATCATCCAGACCCTCATCATCATCACCTGTCATCATCCCTTTGTCATCATCCCACACATCCCCCCTTCATCATCCCCTTGTCATCATCCCCACCCCCCTTCATCATCCCCTTGTCATCATCCCACACATCCCCCCTTCATCATCCCCTTGTCATCATCCCACACATCCCCCCTTCATCATCCCCACCCCCTTCATCATCCCCTTGTAATCATCCCACACACCCCCCTTCATCATCCCCACCCCCCTTCATCATCCCCACGTCCCTTCATCATCCCACCCCCCCCTTCATCATCCCCTTGTCATCATCCCACCCCCCCCCTTCATCATCCCCTTGTCATCATCCCACCCCCCCCTTCATCATCCTCTTGTCATCATCCCACACCCCCCCTTCATCATCCTCTTCTCATCATCCGCCCTCAGTGGTCTTCAACCTGCGGACCTCCAGAGGTTTCAAAACTACAACTCCCAGCAAGCCCGGGCATCCATCGGCTGTCCGGGCTTGCTGGGAGTTGTAGTTTTGAAACCTCCGGAGGTCCGCAGGTTGAAGACCACTGCGGCCTTCGACATCATCCAGCCCCCTCTCACCCCCTTTAGTTCTGTACAGTACTCACCTCCGCTCGGCGCTGGTCCGGTGCTGCAGGGCTGTCCGGAGAGGAGGTGGTCCGATGGGATAGTGGTTCCGGGCTGCTATCTTCACCGGGGGCGCCTCTTCTCCGCGCTTCCGGCCCGGAATAGAGGCGTTGCCTTGACAATGACGCAGAAGTACGTTGGCAATGAACGTACCTCTGCGTCGTTGTCAAGGCAACGTGACTATTCTGGGGCCGGGCCCAAAGCGCTTAGAAGAGGCCTCCCAGGTGAAGATAGCAGCCCGGAACCACTATCCCATCGGACCACCTCCTCACCGGACAGTCCTGCAGGACCGGACCAGCGCCGAGCGGAGGTGAGTACTGTACAGAACTAAAGGGGGGTGAGAGGGGGCTGGATGATGTCGAAGGCCGCAGTGGTCTTCAACCTGCGGACCTCAGGAGGTTTCAAAACTACAACTCCCAGCAAGCCCGGACAGCCGATGGCTGCCCGGGCTTGCTGGGTGTTGTAGTTTTGAAACCTCTGGAGGTCTGCAGGTTGAAGACCACTGCGGGTGGAGAGTTCACTCGAGTATAAGCCGAGGGGGGTGTTTTCAGCACGAAAAATCGTGCTGAAAAACTCGGCTTATACTCGAGTATATACGGTAGGTTCTCTACGCTATACATCGTACCACATGCTACACTAACACTCATGCATACATTATAAAAACGTTATCAAGAACAACGTCAAACATCAAGGCATAGGGGGACCGCAATGGGGGAAGGGGGATGGGAAAACAGTAGATAGGAAGGGGAGATCAGGTTCGAAGCTTTATTGTAAGACAAAGACACACAAGGGAAGAACAGGAAAAGAGAGGGGATTAATCCTCTTCTTCGTCGCCGTCTGAACTGTCCATCATGGAATAGTCTCTAAGCAGGCTGTGAATCAGCCTGTGGCAGTCCTGGATGGACATGTCCTCCCTCTTCAAAATGAGGCAATTTCTGGCTAGTCAGATCGCGTCCTTAAAACAGTTCATAAGGCGCCAGGCCTCCTGGATTGTCTCAACACCATGGGTCCCAGGGAACAGACCGTAAAGTACTGAATGGTACAATAGGCTCCTCCTGGGCACAGAGTCTCTGAGTTTGAGTTCCAGGGCATCCAACAGATCCTGCGCAAAGGGGCACTGCCAAATAGTGTGCAAAGATGTTTCCTCCACATAGGGGCACTGGGGGCAGTACCTGGTCTTGCGGGCATGCATGAATGACCGGAGTGGTAAACGCCCCCTGAATAGCCATCCATGACAAATCCTTGTGCCTGTTCATCAGCCTTGCAGAAGCCACATTAGCCAAACAGTCAATGGCGCGGCAGCAGGGAGCCCTGGAACGAGCTCCAACATGTGTGGTGCAGGGCAGATGTTGTTACCCTAGGGGCAGATGGCATTAACCCCTTGTTTTCGGGACACCAGGACGTGGTTTAGCTTATAACCCCCCCAAAGGTATACCGTTGGATCCTGGGCACGGCACGGCTAGGCAATAAAGGCCCCGACACCAAGTTATGGACAATGAGGGTAGACAGATGGTAAAGTCTATACAGTTCAGCCAGGGCCCACGGAGGTGACCAGTGACACAGAGACCTTAAGGGCTTGCTGGGACTTGTAGTAGGACTGGACAATTGAATGCATATCACGCTGACTTGACAGATGACAGGGACTGACTTGACTCGTAAAGCTGTGACTTTATCTTACATGACTTGATGGAGGCTGCAGGACTGGACTTTGAGGTCTCCAACACTCTGGACACACAGACTAGACAAGACTGCACTGGACCTCAGCAGAAGAGAGAAGCTCCACCCAGGGCTTATATGGGGAGACTAGCAGGGAGCCCATAGGTCACTCTTGGGGGTCACCTGGTCACTGGTACCTCCTGGGTAACAATCACATGACATAACTCTTAAAGATACAACACATTTTATAATACAATACACTGCAGAACATATGTACAGGGGGGAAACGGGTGCAAGGGGCCCTGGGGACACTGAATGGAGGCTGCCTGACAGGACAGCAAGGGTACGGGGCAACATCTCTTGTACTGGGCCACCACACATGTCCTTAGCTCTCATAAGCATGGGGATAGTTTTTGGTTTCCACAAGTGGGGTATGAGTCCCTTCATACAAATCTGACATAATCTCCGTAAAACCAGGGAGTGTGTCAGTTGTGAGGGGTTGGAGCTGTCCCACTGGTCCCATTCAAGAGTCCTCCAGAGAGGAAGGAGAAATCGGTCAGACATGGACCTGCCCGCAGAGCCATTCTTTTCTGGCAAAGTCCTCTGCACAGTGTCACATGCAAAGGCTGCTCGCCCCAAGGGGGGCATGTAGGGTTCTCCCATCCCACCCCTGCGGAGCTCCTTGTACTAAACAGTCCGCATCACTCTGGATGTTTCCACCACAAGTACTGACAGATTAGTCGTCCCACTGGGGAGGGTTGGCTTGGTGGCTGAGGGGAAGGTCATGGTGATGGGGGGGGCTCTACTAGTGAGGGGCTTCTAGACCACCTCCCAGTCCTCTGTATACAAATGCTTCTCTTTTTTAGGAGATTTCCCCAGACATCAGCGGATTGGGCAGAAATACTGGAGTTTCAGAAACGTTTCCACAACTCGGAGGTTCAGAAATGGAAGCAAACGCTGCGGACCTCAGTACAACTGCTGGACGAGGTGAGTGCGGGGTCACGGGGTCAGGCTAGTCTTCAAAGGGGTGGTCCAGTCTAAGCTCAATCAGTATATACTTTCGGGGGAGTTTACTAAAACTGTCAAATTATTAGACTGTGCAAATATAGGTGGACTTTGGTGTTTTTTTTTTTATGCCAGAATTCCGAAACATTTGCCATTTATTTTTTGCGTTTTTTGTGTTTTCAATTTCTCACCTCTGCTTGCAGTCAGTGAATAGGGATTTTTTTGTTAGGCCCCTTTCACAATGCTGTTGCGTACCGTCAAGAATGGCCATTTACGGTAATTTTTAAAATTATTTATTTATTCTGTGCCTTAAACGGCCAGTCTCGTGATGACGCACAACGGGTCTCGATGGCTCCCATTTACTATTATGGGGTCCGTCGGGCGCCGTTGTTTTTTGGTGGGAATAGCAGGAGAAAAAGATGGCACAAGCAGTATTCTCCCCGGCTCCCCTAACGGCAGTGTAAAAGGGGCACTCAGTTGCCCCAGCAATTTATCAGCTGCTGAAGTTGAGTTGTTCTTTTCTATCTGACCACAGTGCTCTCTGCTGACACCTCTGTCTGTCTCAGGAACTGTCCAGAGCAGGAGAAAATACCCATAGGAAACCTCTCCTGCTCTGGACAGTTCCTGACATGGACAGAGGTGTCAGCAGAGAGCACTGTGGTCAGACAGAAAAGAACATTTCAACTTCAGCAGTGGATAAGTACTGGAAGGATTACGATTTTTTAATAGAAGTAATTTACAAATCTGTTTACCTTTTTGGAGCCGGTTGATATGAAGAAAATTTTTTTTTTCTTACTGGAATACCCCTTTAATATGTTCACACCATGAATATATATTGGGAGAATTGGTCTCGCACGTTCTGAAGATTTCAGGATAAAAAATTGCCAAAATTTCTTGTAAATATAGAAAAGGGATTAAAACTGTTAATTAACCAAGATAATTTTTTGTTCATTTATATAAACACAATAATAATCATGAGTCATGTCAATAAGCCTGTTCACCCACAAATAGTTCTGAGACAGACGGTGGTGGGAGACCATGGTGGGCGACGGTGGATTGGTACCTTATCAAAAAGCATAGCCCCCTCTAATAATAATAATAAGAATAATAATGATAATAATAATAATAGAAGTAAATATAAATCATCACGTCAGATTATTTTTTATTTTTATTTTTTTTAATGTTTCGTTGTATCTGGGTCACGACTAGTGTCGCCACCTTTCTTGAAAAAAAAAAATACCGGCCATGCTAATTTGCATAATGAATTATATATGCGTGACATCACAGGATACACATATGCGGGGGGAAATTTTTGTCCTCTTCTGACCCCTATAACTTTATTATTTCTCCTTATACGGTTCTGTATGAGGGCTCGTGTTTTGCGCCCCGATTTGTAGTTTTTTTTTACAGAACCATTTTTGTTTTGATGGGACTTTTTTGATCGCTTTCTTTTATTAAATTCGGGAGATGCAGTTAGTTACTAACTACAACTCCCAGCATGCCCTGATACAGGCTGTGGCTCAGCAGCTGCTCCAAACAAAAACTACAAGTCCCAGCATGTTGGATTATATAGTATAGGTCAGTGTTTCCCAACCAGGGGTGCCTCCAGCTGTTGCAAAACTACAACTCCCAGAATGCCCGGACAGCCAAAGGCTGTCCGGGCATGCTGGGAGTTGTAGTTTTGTCACAGCTTGAGGCACTCTGGTTGGGAAACACTGGTATAGTATATGGTGCAACATTCCGGGAGTTGGAGGATTGGTTGGATAAATAGCGGCCAGGTGGTCACCCTAGTCACAACCAATATGGCCGCCATTACAGTTTCCCCAGAGGTTGTCACCCAGCTTTCAATGTAGTTAAGCATCCATAGATAACTATACAGAATTTGACATTCTGGAGGCTGGGGAAGCTGGGTGACAAATATGTAATTTTACTGTTTTTGAAAACCGTAGAAGGAATTTTATGAAAGAAGATGTCACAAAGATGGTTAAAGGGGTACTCCCCTGGAAAACATTTTATTTTAATTTTTTTTTTTTTTTTTTTTTTAATCAACTGGTCCCAGAAAGTTAAACAGATTTGTAAATTACTTCTATTAAAAAATCTTAATCCTTCCAGTACTTATTAGCTGCTGAATACTACAGAGGAAATGATTTTCTTTTTGGAACACAGAGCTCTCTGCTGACAACTATGCCCATTTTAGGAACTGTCCAGAGAAGGAGAAAATCCCCATAGCAAACATATGCTGCTCTGGACAGTTCCTAAAATGGACAGAGATGTCAGCAGAGAGCACTGGGGTCATGATGTCAGCAGAGAGCACTGTGGTCATGATGTCAGCAGAGAGCTCTGTGTTCCAAAAAGAAAAGAATTTCCTCTGTAGTATTCAGCAGCTTATAAGTACTGGAAAGATTAAGATTTTTAATAGAAGTAATTTGCAAATCTGTTTAAGGTTCTGGCAACAGTTGATTAAAAAAAAAAAAAGTTTTCCACCGGAGTACCCCTTTAAGTGTATGACCATCATCAGGCTTTTATCTTTCTAGCATCTCTTTGTATTGGGACATAACCCAACCTAACAATCCCAATGTTCCTTCTCCAGATGAGATCCTCCTTACAGAGACTACAACAAGGCGTTTTGGTGAACGATGCCACCGCCGCCGCCGCCACCACCACACCGACGCAAGAAGAAGACGCGCTGTCATGACCCGCAATCTCCTCCCATAACTCTTATGGGACATTTATTCCTAGGAGGAGACCCTTCTCTGAGCAGATCCCGGACGAGGTTTTGCTCTCGAAGACGAGTTTGGTGACCTGAGCGACCGCCGGCGCCGTAACGAACACCTCGCATAATGGAGGGCTGGATGTGATTTCCCTTCACCAATAAGTCATGGGGATTGGAGTCTACTTGACGATGAGATGTACAATAAGCTGCCGTATGGGGAGAGCGGTTACTCCCTAGAGGAGAGTACATCCATTTCTCACCATTATTTAAAGACACGGAGTATCAAAGGGAACTTTTTGTTTTTGTCTGAGAAATTCTATAAAGTTTTTTTTTTTGTTTTTTTTGGGGGGGAGGAGGGATCCGAACAGGAACTTTGTCATTTTTTGGCTGAAATTCCCACCATCTTTTGAAGTAAAGACTCACGGCGATGACATTGTTTAGAAGCAAAACCTTTTGATATAAAAACCGCATGAACAATACGGAGGGCCGCGATCGCTGTGGGGCAGGTTTCCCTTGACACAGATTTGGCATTCCATTGGACCTACGTGACTACCTTTTGTTTTTTTTCCACAGTACGACACTCAAAGGACACTTTTTTTCATTGAGGTCTTTCGGGATTGTTCATAAATCGGGGTGTATGATACACCGTCACCTGGCGTCACGCCGTAGGCTTTAGCATTATGTTCCGAGATTTTATTTTTAATTTTTTTTTTTATTCTAGAGTAGATTATTACAGTCTGGGGCCAGGGGTCATCTCAGTAACTCCACATCCGCACTGTGATTCTAAATATTGACAGTCAACACATTCCCGCTAATGGATGAAAAGACCCCTCCCCCACCTTCAACAGAATGTAGAGTTTTATCGAGGTATTATGTGCAGAATGCACAAAGTTAAAGGGGTACTTCGCTGCCCTAGCGTTCGGAACATTTTGTTCTGAATGCTTGGAGCGGGTGGGGGGGGTTGTGAGGTCAGGGCCACACCCCTTGTGATGTGCCACCACGCCCCCTCAATGCAAGTCTAAGGGAGGGGGCGTGGCGGCAGTCACACCCCCTCCCATAGACTTGCATTGAGCAGGCGTGGTGGCACATCACAAGGGGTGTGGCCCTGACATCACAACCCCCACCTTCCACACAGAGATCGTGGGGGGTCCCAGCTGGCACCATACCCCCTCCCATAGACTTGCATTGAGGGGGCGTGGTGGGACATCACAAGGGGTGTGACCCTGACATCACAACCCCCACCACCCACACAGAGATCATGGGGAGTCCCAGCTGCCGGACCCCCACGATCAGACATCTTATCCCCTATCCTTTGGATAGGTTATGAGATGTCTAGGGGCGGAGTACCCCTTTAACGCCGAGAGCTGAACCCTGAGTGCCTCACCGCCCATGAATGTCATCCCTAGGTGAAGCCTTTGAGATTTCATACCCGCCATAGCAAACCAATTTTACTCTAGAATATTCGGGGATTTATTTATTTCGATAAGATGACCTCTTCTCTAGCAGAAGAGATGCCTTTTTATTAGCCGTGTTTTGCGGCTCCTTATTTCTATCTTTTTAAAGTGGTTCTTTTACCTATAGAACGGAGGCAGTCTAGTCTGTTGAAGGATCTGAACTTAAAGGGGTACTCCACTAGAAAACATTTTTTATTTTATTTTTTAAAAAATCAACTGGTGCCAGAAAGTTAAACAGATTTGTAAATGACTTCTATTAAAAAATCCTAATCCTTTCAGTACTTATCAGCTGCTGTATACTCCACAGGAAGATGTGTAGTTCTTTCCAGTCTGACCACAGTGCTCTCTGCTGACTCTTCTGTCCATGTCAGAAACTGTCCAGAGCAGGATAGGTTTGCTATGGGGAAATTGTTCCTACTCTGGACAGTTCCTGATATGGACAGAGGTGTTAGCAGAGAGCACTGTGTTCAAACAGAAAGGAAATTCAAAAAGAAAGAACTTCCTGTGGAGCATACAACAGCTGAAAAGTACTGGAAGGATTAAGATTTTTTAATAGAAGTAATTTACAAATCTGTTTAACTTTCTGGCACCAGTTGATTTACAAAAAAAATTCTAATAATGTTTTTCAGCAGAGTACCCCTTTAAAGGGATATTCCGGCTTTATATTTCTTATCCCTTATCCTTGGGATAGAGGTTAAGATGGATAAAGCCAGAATACCCCTTTAACTCCCTCAGGACACATGGACGAACATCATTTCAGTCCCTTGGAGAACGTTTTTTTTTTATTATGTTATTATGATCCTGTGTCTACAAATATTTAGATTGATTTTTTTTTTTATGCAGTGAGGTTAGATACCTGGTCAATGACTTGAGATACAATTGTTATAGGCTCTGGGTTGGGATTTGTCTCTCCGCACAAATGGCGGCATAATCTCCCTGGGTCTCGTATTACAAATGCATTGAGTTGCATCCATTGTGAGGTTCAGGGCATTCATATTGGTTTGTGCCATTGTGCATTGGGGCAACTCTCCTCCTACACTAATACTTAGGTTTTAACATTTTTACAAAATAATTTTTGCACAAAAAAACAACAACTTACAACTCCTTGTTGGGTGGTCTTGCTGGTGGGAGCCCATCTGGATCACTTGGTTGGAGTACTGAAGCATTTCTATTCAATCCCTTGACATAACTGCCACAGGGTAGACGAACCATATACTGAATGCCCGTTGTAGTTGATAGGTGTCCATGCCAATAATTGCCTCTGACGTTCTCCACTTCTGAGAATTGTGCTGGATGCAATTCTCTACTACAACAAATTCTCCCAAAAATGGGATTCCCAGGGCTAATAATCAAATACTTCAAATTCCCATCAGGGATTTAGCCCTTCTGGGACTAAATTCCCAAACTTTGGGAATGTAGTCCCAGAAGGGCGAAAGCCCTGACGGGAATTTGAAATATTGGATGCAATTCCCGGCTTTGGTGAATAGAAAGAGTAGATGCACCCCAAAAAGTAGAGACACCTAAAAAAAAACAATTTATAAGTAGTTGTTTTATTTATTAGAGCATCTTCGAGACAACCCCCCCTGACTCCACACAATAGCTGCTTCCACTGTAGGTGACCGGGGCACTTTAAACTGGACAAGGGCGCCTTCATCGAAAACCCTTTCTTATTGGTTCATATATGTCCCTCATTGTATTATTTAGACCAATGTTAATTTATTTTGCTGGATGCAGATGACCTTTTATGTGTGTTTAATTTATTATTCCTGTCAAACGCCTGCAATTTTTTTTTTTTTTTCGATTAACTTCATCACTGCCGCCTATTCTGCTGGGGTCCTCACTGCAGAATCCAAAGTCACTGCCAGAATCCCCAGAACTGTACATGATGGAGGCAGGAGGAAGAGATGTGATGATGGGCTGGACCCATTGATTTTCATGTGTGTAAAATACCTCACCAGACTGTATTCACCTAAAACATGGAATAATGGAAGCTAGGACCATATCATAGCATATCGAGAGGCAGACAGGCTCGGAGGTCTGTAATGCTTGATTGACAAGCCTAGATTAACTAGCAAAGGTCTACAGGCCCAGACCAGCAAGCCAAGGGCTACAGGCCCGGGCTAAGGTCTACAGGCTTGGGACAAGGTCTACAGGCCCAGAACAGCAAGCCAAGGTCTACAGTCTTGGGACAAGGTCTACAGGCCCAGACCAGCAAGCTAAGGTCTACAGCCCCAGACCAGCAAGCCAAGGTCTACAGTCTTGGGACAAGGTCTACAGGCCCAGACCAGCAAGCTAAGGTCTACAGCCCCAGACCAGCAAGCCAAGGTCTACAGGCTTGGGACAAGGTCTACAGGCCTGGGCCAACAAGCCAAGGTCTACAGGCCCAGGCTAAGGTCTACAGCCCCAGACCAGCAAGCCAAGGTCTACAGGCTTGGGACAAGGTCTACAGGCCTGGGCCAACAAGTCAAGGTTTACAGACCCAGGCAAAGGTCTACAGGCCCAGATCAGCAAGCCAAGGTCTACAGGCTTGGGACAAGGTCTACAGGCCCAGGCTAAGGTCTACAGGCCCAGAACAGCAAGCCAAGGTCTACAGGCTTGGGACAAGGTCTACAGGCCCAGGCTAAGGTCTACAGGCCCAGACCAGCAAGCCAAGGTCTACAAGCCAAGGCTTAGGTCTACAGGCCTGGTACAGCAAGCCAAGGTCTACAGGCCCGGGCCAGCAAGCAAAGGCCTACAAATTTGTGTCTCTAGGTCTTCAAGCCTTGGCCTAATAAGCCCAGGCGTACACATTTCTTAGTATTTGGCATATGAATGTAAGATCTACATATGTTATTGTATTATTAGCACCCTTTAACCTAGTGTGATATTTTTTGGCATGCCACCCCTTCACCCCAATTCGAAGCCCAATCCTGAGGCCTTGCAGTCACGTTGAAACAGGAACTCCACTTGTCTTCAGAGTTGGCCTACTATGAGTCAGGTTTTCCTTTTTAGAATTGTAATAAAGTCCCCTTTTTGCCGACCACTCTGGTAATCCCGTTGGCAGAACCATTCCTCGGTATTTGTTTTGCTATGCCAAACCTAAGCAAAAACCATCCTAGGTGGTTCTATCACGTTCTACTGTGCAGACGGGGGTCCTGGTTTTGACGGTGACCTGCATATAGTTATGTTCTTCACATGTTTACAAGGGCTTTATGGGTGCTCCAGTTTCCTTCTCATCACGCATATATAGTGGGGTGAATTGGCTGCCTATCCGGTGAGCCTTGGCACGTGTTTGTCTGATGTAGGGAAACTGGATTAAGAGCCCACACCAGGACAGAAGCTGATGGGTATGTATCCAGAAATAGAATGGAAAACTGATGCCGAGTGGAGTTCCCCTTTAAGAATAACCCTAGTCAAGAGAGTCCATTATAATGTAATGGCTCATGTTTAAAGGGTTACTCCACTGCGCCAGCGTTCGGAACTGGGTGCGGGGGGTCAAGACGTCACGACCACACTCCCTCGTGACGTCACACCACGCCCCCTCAATGCAAGCCTATGGCTTGCATTGAGGGGGCGTGGAGTGACTGCTCGAGGGGCGTGGCCGTGATGTCACGATGCCCACACCCAGCATTCGGAACAAAATGTATGTACAAAATGTGGAGTATCCCTTTAAGCGGTGGTATGACGAACATATCACGTCTGTCTAATGTGCTGTCAGGTCTGTTATTTGGCTTTTTACAGACTGAATGTTCCTATTCTGGTCTAAGTTATTATCCAAAATAAAATGGCACCCCTGTATTGTAAAGAATCATTTCGTAGGACCCCCCCCCCCCCCCTCTCTTTAGGATGTGGAAAATAAAGGGGTTGAAGTCATCCAGTATTTCTGTTCCTCAATATCCACCTTCCCAGCTCCTCCTTTTCACACTGTATTAATGTATTTTGCACAAATCCATGTACTGTCACTTTAAGGGCGTTACGCTGAATATACCAGTATGAGGTGCAGTTGTATACGGAAGGGGCTGAGTAAGGTTGGGTTCAGTATATGATGATTTTTTGGGGAGTTCTGTCATTTCCAAGGGGGCCGGTGAGTTGTTTGGACACAGTGGGTCCTTAAAGGGGTACTCCAGTGGAAAACAATATATTTTGTTTTTTAAATCAACTGGTGCCAGAGAGTTAAACAGATTTGTAAATTACTTCTATTAAAAAATCTTAATCCTTCCAGTACTTATCATCTGCTGTATGCTTCACAGGAAGTTCTTTTCTTTTTGAATTTCCTTTCTGTCTGACCACAGTGCTCTCTGCTGACACCTCTGTCTATTTTAGGAACTGTCCAGAGCAGGATAGGTTTGCTATGGAGATTTTCTCCTACTCTGGACAGTTCTTGACATGGACAGAGGTGTCAGCAGAGAGCACTGTGGTCAAAAGAAAATAACTGGAAGAATTAAGATTTTTAAATAGAAGTAATTTACAAATCTGTTTAACTTTCTGGCATCAGTTGATCCCTTTAAGGGTCGGCAGCAGCCCTGGGACTATTTTCTATGCCCCAGGATCTATTAGTTCAATGGCCAAGTTGTGGGGATATGGGGATCATAGTACTCATTTCTGCAGTCCCTTTCACCATATATATTGAAATTCTGACCTCTTCCCCTTCTCGGTCCCCTAAAGTTCTTGTCGCCCCCTGGCAGTGCAGGTTTAGATAGACTTGAATACACTGTGTGTGAACATTTTGTCAACATGCTAATATTTATTAAAAATCATTGGAAACTTTTTTCTCTGCTGTGGTTTGTATCATCCTTTTGTCTCTACACATCTGCAGAGGCGTGTGACTTCACATTGCCCCACCCACTGAGATAGCCCTGCCCAGGAGGATCTAATGACGTGGCAATTACTATCTACAATGTATCCCTCATTGGAATTACACTGCTGGAACAAACCAAGGACGGCCATTGCTGCTCAATACTAGGGTGTAACCTGAGATACTTTAATTCCATGCAACGCGTTGACCTTTTTGCAAACCCTTGTTGTGGCATAACTTTTTTATTTATTTATTTATTTATTGCACTGTGGGTCCATAAAAGCCTGCACATTGGGGGAAAAAATTAAAGAGGTCATCCAGGGATAAAAAAACAAAAAAAAAAAACAGCCAATTTCTTTCAAAAACAGCGGTGTGGTATTACAACTTGGCTTCATTCACTTCAATGGAACTGAGCTGCAACACCTCACACAACCTGGACACAGGTGGGGAGAAGTTTCTCTATTCCTGGATAACTCCTTTTAAAGGGTTTTTTATTTTTTTTAAACTTGTAAATTACTTGTATTTAAAAATGTTAATCCTTCCAGTACTTATCTGCTGCTATATGCTCCAGAGGAAGTTGTGTAGTTCTTTTCATTCTGACCACAGTGCTCTCTGCTGACACCTCTGTCCATGTCAGGAACTGTCCAGAGCAGGATAGGTTTGCTATGGGGATTTGCTCCTGACATGGACAGTTCCTGACATGGACAGAGGTGTCAGCAGAGAGCACTGTGGTCAGACTGGAAAGAACTATACAACTTCCTTTGGAGCATACAGCTGCTGATAAGTACTGGAAGGATTAAGATTTTACAAATCTGTTTGTTTAACTTTCTGGCACCAGTTGATCTGAAAAAAAAATAAGTATACCGCTGGATCCTGGCCTAGGTACGGGGGCAATAAAGACTCTGACGCCAAGTCACCGATAACGGTAGCTTTACTGAGGGTAGACAAATGGTAAAGTCTATACAGTTCAGCCAGGACCCACGGAGGTGACCAGTGAGGCAGAGACCTTGAAGGGGTACTCCGGTGGAAAACTATTTTATTTTTTTAGGTAAATCAACTGGTGCCAGAAAGTTAAACAGATTTGTAAATTACTTCTATAAAAAAAAAAATCTTAATCCTTCCAGTACTTATTAGCTGCTGAATACTACAGAGGAAATTATTTTCTTTTTGGAACACAGAGCTCTCTGCTGACATCACGAGCACAGTGCTCTCTGCTGACATCTCTGTCCATTTTAGGAACTGTCCAGAGTAGGAGAAAATCCCCATAGAAAACATGTGCTGCTCTGGACAGTTCCTAGAATGGACAGAGATGTCAGCAGAGAGCACTGGGTTCCAAAAAGAAAATAAATTCCTGTGTAGTATTCAGCAGCTAATAAGTACTGGAAGGATTAAGATTTTTTTAATAGAAGTAATTTACAAATCTGTTTAACTTTCTGGCACCAGTTGATTTAAAAAAAAAAAAAAAAAAAAAATTTTTCCGGCCGAGTACCCCTTTAAGGGCTTGCTGGGACTTGTAGTAGGACTGGACGATTTAATGCAGACCACGTTGACTTGACAAATGGTGACTGTGACTGACGTGACTGATGACTGACAATACTGAGACTGTGGTTACTTGTAGCCTCTTGTGGCTGCAGACTGGACTTGAGGCTCCTGTGACTCTGGATTCTCTAGGACTCGTCTTGACCTCAGCAAAGACTTGTAAGGGAAGAGAGAAGCTCCACCCAGGGCTTATATTGGGGAGACCAGCAGGGAGCCCATAGGTCACCCCTGGGATCACCTGATGATCACTGGTACCTCCTGGGGAACAATCACATGACAAGTCACATGGTAACAGTCTTAAAGTGACAACACATTACATATCACAATACACAGCAAAACATATATACAGGGGGGGAAACAAGTACAAGGGGCCCAGGGGACACAGAAGGGAGGCTGCCTGACAGGACAGCAAGGGTACGGGGTAACACCTCCCATACTGAGCCACCACATTACACCATAAACTATACCAGTGTTTCCCAACCAGAGCACCTCCAGCTGTTGCAAAACTACAACTCCCAGCATGCCCGGACAGCCGTTGGCTGTCCGGGCATGCTTGGAGTTGTAGTTTTGCAACAGCTGGAGGCACCCCTGGTTGGGAAACACTGATATATACTATATAGTCCAACATGCTGGGAGTTGTAGTTTTGCAACAGCTGGAGGCACTCCTGGTTGGAAAACACTGACCTATACTATATAGTCCAACATTCTGGGAGTTGTAGTATTGCAACAGCTGGAGGCACCCCTAGTTGGAAAACAATGACCTGTACTATATAGTCCAACATTCTGGGAGTTGTAGTTCTGCAACAGCTGGAGGCACCCCGGTTGGAAAACACTGATCTATACTATATAGTCCAACATTCTGGGAGTTGTAGTTTTTGTTTGGGGCAGCTGCTGAGCCACAGGCTGTATCAGGGCATGCTGGGAGTTGTAGTTAGTAACTTACTGCAACTCCCGAATTTAATTTAAAAATAAAAGCAATCAAAAGGTTCCATCAAGACAAAAATGGTTCTGTTAAAATCTACAGATCGGGGCGCAAAAAAAGACCCTCATCCAGGCCGTATAAGGAGAAATAAAAAAGTTATCGCATATGTGTATCCTGTGATGTCACGCATATATAATTCATTATGCTAATTAGCATGGCCGGTATTTTTATTTTTTTGCTAGAAAGGTGTCGACCCTGGTCTATGCTGTAAGACTTCATCTATGACATCTGGACCCTGAATGGTTCTACAGGACAAAATCTGGACCTTCATAGACACCAATGGTGGTTTAGGTTTGTCCCCGTTTCACACCACAACCGATCCCGCATCATTTATGAAGGGTTCGATTTAACAAGGCATTATGTAAACCTGGCACAGACCGGGCCCCTGGGAACGAGCCTTCTCCGCACATCCTAGACGGCCACCAAACCCTAATTACAGCTCAGAACCGGCACCAGGCCTGGGTTTGAAGGGGTTAATGCGTTTTATCACCCTTTAGCCTTGTTTTCCGCTGAGCCAGAAAGCACCGACTCAGCAAATCTGCATTATTAATGAGCTGCGAGCGTTTAATTTAACCCCCGCCATCCAAAAACTGCTGACTGCTCTGCCCAGACCCAGTCCTGAGAGCCACGCTCAATGTGAAAGGGGCTGCTGCTCCAACCACAGGGACTGTCCACTCCATGTCAAGGTGTAAGATGGCGCAACCACAGGGACTGTCCACTCCATGTCAAGGTGTAAGATGGTGCAACCACAGGGACTGTCCACTCCATGTCAAGGTGTAATATGGAGCAACCACAGGGACTGTCCGCTCCATGTCAAGGTGTAAGATGGAGCAACCACAAGGACTGTCCGCTCCATGTCAAGGTATAAGATGTAGCAACCACTGGGACTGTCCGCTCCATGTCAAGGTGTAAGATGGCGCAACCACAGGGACTGTCCGCTCCATGTCAAGGTATAAGATGGAGCAACCACTGGGACTGTCCGCTCCATGTCAAGGTGTAAGATGGCGCAACCACAGGGACTGTCCGCTCCATGTCAAGGTGTAAGATGGCGCAACCACAGGGACTGTCCGCTCCATGTCAAGGTATAAGATGGAGCAACCACAGGGACTGTCCGCTCCATGTCAAGGTATAAGATGGAGCAACCACAGGGACTGTCCGCTCCATGTCAAGGTATAAGATGGTTCAGGCATACATTGTATATCTTGCTGCTAACTGGTCATGTAAATATCCCTAAAAATGGGTAACACCTGACTGCTTAGAGCAAATTGGAGCAGGGAATTATGTAAAAGGCAGGCGTCCCTGCTCCTGTACTGCTATCAGAGGCAGGCGTCCCTGCTCCTATACTGCTATCAGAGGCAGGCGTCCCTGCTCTTATACTGCTATCAAAGGCAGGCGTCCCTGCTCCTATACTGCTATCAGAGGCAGGCGTCCCTGCTCCTGTACTGCTATCAGAGGCAGGCGTCCCTGCTCCTATACTGCTATCAGAGGCAGGCGTCCCTGCTCCTATACTGCTATCAGAGGCAGGCGTCCCTGCTCCTGTACTGCTATCAGAGGCAGGCGTCCCTGCTCCTGTACTGCTATCAGAGGCAGGCGTCCCTGCTCCTATACTGCTATCAGAGGCAGGCGTCCCTGCTCCTGTACTGCTATCAGAGGCAGGCGTCCCTGCTCCTGTACTGCTATCAGAGGCAGGCGTCCCTGCTCCTATACTGCTATCAGAGGCAGGCGTCCCTGCTCCTGTACTGTGATGAGAGGCAGGCGTCCCTGCTCCTATACTGCTATCAGAGGCAGGCGTCCCTGCTCCTATACTGCTATCAGAGGCAGGCGTCCCTGCTCCTGTACTGCTATCAAAGGCAGGCGTCCCTGCTCTTATACTGCTATCAGAGGCAGGCGTCCCTGCTCCTATACTGCTTTCAGAGGCAGGCGTCCCTGCTCCTATACTGCTATCAGAGGCAGGCGTCCCTGCTCCTGTACTGCTATCAGATGCAGGCGTCCCTGCTCCTGTACTGCTATCAGAGGCAGGCGTCCCTGCTCCTATAGTGCTATCAGAGGCAGGCGTCCCTGCTCCTGTACTGCTATCAGAGGCAGGCGTCCCTGCTCCTGTACTGCTATCAGAGGCAGGCGTCCCTGCTCCTATACTGCTATCAGAGGCAGGCGTCCCTGCTCCTGTACTGCTATCAGAGGCAGGCGTCCCTGCTCCTGTACTGCTATCAGAGGCAGGCGTCCCTGCTCCTATACTGCTATCAGAGGCAGGCGTCCCTGCTCCTGTACTGCTATCAAAGGCAGGCGTCCCTGCTCCTGTACTGCTATCAGAGGCAGGCATCCCTGCTCCTATACTGCTATCAGAGGCAGGCGTCCCTGCTCCTGTACTGTGATCAGAGGCAGGCGTCCCTGCTCCTATACTGCTATCAGAGGCAGGCGTCCCTGCTCCTATACTGCTATCAGAGGCAGGCGTCCCTGCTCCTGTACTGCTATCAAAGGCAGGCGTCCCTGCTCTTATACTGCTATCAGAGGCAGGCGTCCCTGCTCCTATACTGCTATCAGAGGCAGGCGTCCCTGCTCCTATACTGCTATCAGAGGCAGGCGTCCCTGCTCCTGTACTGCTATCAGATGCAGGCGTCCCTGCTCCTGTACTGCTATCAGAGGCAGGCGTCCCTGCTCCTATACTGCTATCAGAGGCAGGCGTCCCTGCTCCTGTACTGCTATCAGAGGCAGGCGTCCCTGCTCCTGTACTGCTATCAGAGGCAGGCGTCCCTGCTCCTATACTGCTATCAGAGGCAGGCGTCCCTGCTCCTGTACTGCTATCAGAGGCAGGCGTCCCTGCTCCTGTACTGCTATCAGAGGCAGGCGTCCCTGCTCCTATACTACTATCAGAGGCAGGCTTCCTGCTCCTGTACTGCTATCAGAGGCAGGCTTCCTGCTCCTATACTGCTATCAGAGGCAGGCGTCCCTGCTCCTATACTACTATCAGAGGCAGGCTTCCTGCTCCTGTACTGCTATCAGAGGCAGGCGTCCCTGCTCCTATACTGCTGTCAGAGGCAGGCGTCCCTGCTCCTATACTGCTATCAGAGGCAGGCGTCCCTGCTCCTATACTGCTATCAGAGGCAGGCGTCCCTGCTCCTGTACTGCTATCAGAGGCAGGTGTCCCTGCTCCTGTACTGCTATCAGAGGCAGGCGTCATACTGCGATGAGAGGCAGGCGTCCCTGCTCCGGTACTGCGATCAGAGGCAGGCGTCACTGCACTACTACTCTTCTGTTTTTGATAAATCTCCCCCATACTGGCATTCTAGGACATTGACCCCCCCCCCCCAACATCTTCATCATCTTATAAGGCTAAGCTCACAAGGTGGACATACCACAGGGCGCGGATAAAACATGACAGCACTAGGACCGCTCTGAAACGTGCCTTCTCCATAGACAGCAATACATTTCCGCGCGGTTTCCTTAGAGAGAACTAACATGTCATGTTCCTTCTGCGGAGGCTGGAATTGGAATTTCCGTGGCAGATGTTTCCACCGCAGCAATTCCACCATGTGCACGGTGCAGCAGAATCCCTTTGAAAACAATGGGACTCTGCTGCAACTGAATTCTCAAATGGAATTTTTTCCCACCACATACTGCGCGGAAGTTCCGCGGAGTGAACATGGCCTCAGTATGATATTTCGATTCCTTCAGCTTCTGCCTCCCCCCCACCACTACAATTGCAGGATTCCTGGAGCCCCGCAGGGAACACTACGCACCAGCCTATTAATGCGCTTTCCATTAGATGCTGGGATTGAATTATTCGCGGCTCTGCACCCAGAGCTCGCCGGCCGCTTGACGTTCACTCCGCCGGTGCCGCAGGTTTATCACAATCGGGTGGCGACCTATAAATCTCGGCATAGATGAACCGGCTCTGTATTTACAGTATCTACAACTCCTCAGATGCCAGGCACCACAATTACCAGCAAGCCTTGGCAGCAAGCAGGGCAAAATAGGCAGCCACCTAGAGCGTCCTCTTGATAGGGGGCGCCACTCTGCCTACCGCAAGAAAGTTAGACAACCAGCATCCGAACCACTAACTCGGCCCGCAGCATGAGGAGAAGGTTTGTTACAGTGTGTCACCCCAGTAGTAAGGTGATTACATGAGGAGGAGGTTTGTTACAGTGTGTCACCCCAGTAGTAAGGTGATTACATGAGGAGGAGGTTTGTTACAGTGTGTCACCCCAGTAGTAAGGAGATTACATGAGGAGGAGGTTTGTTACAGTGTGTCACCCCAGTTGTAAGGAGATTACATGAGGAGGAGGTTTGTTACAGTGTGTCACCCCAGTAGTAAGGAAATTGCATGAGGAGGAGGTTTGTTACAGTGTGTCACCCCAGTTGTAAGGAGATTACATGAGGAGGAGGTTTGTTACAGTGTGTCACCCCAGTAGTAAGGAGATTACCTGAGGAGGAGGTTTGTTACAGTGTGTCACCCCAGTAGTAAGGAGATTACATGAGGAGGAGGTTTGTTACAGTGTGTCACCCCAGTAGTAAGGTGATTACATGAGGAGGAGGTTTGTTACAGTGTGTCAGCCCAGTAGTAAGGTGATTACATGAGGAGGAGGTTTGTTACAGTGTGTCACCCCAGTAGTAAGGAGATTACATGGGGAGGAGGTTTGTTACAGTGTGTCACCCCAGTAGTAAGAAGATTACATGAGGAGGGGGTTTGTTACAGTGTGTCACCCCAGTAGTTAGGAGATTACATGAGGAGGGGGTTTGTTACAGTGTGTCACCCCAGTAGTAAGAAGATTACATGAGGAGGGGGTTTGTTACAGTGTGTCACCCCAGTAGTAAAGAGATTACATGAGGAGATTACAGTAGTAAGGTGGGGCATGTCAAAGGGTGAGCAATATTATCTATTGCATAGAGCACTGTTTCCCAACCAGGGTGCCTCCAGCTGTTGCAAAACTATAACTCCCAGCGTGCTCGGACAGCCAAAAGCATCAGATGTTGGGTGACAATGTCCGTCGTCCCTTTAAGACGCTTCTGGTTTCAAAAGAAGAGGCCTAACTTGATTTAATCTGTTCTTAACATAATTTACATCTGCAGACATGTCTGTCGGGGAGGACGGGAACATCTACTGCGTATACAACAGATGGGAGAGTCCGAAAATGTCCAAAGAAATATCTACGAGTGTGTGGCCCCTGTCTCTCTAACAAAAACAGCGCCACACCTTGTCTCAGGTTAGGTGTGGTATTACACACCAACTCCATTAAAGTGGTTGTACAGTGAAAATTAACTTTTCCCCTATTTACAGGATATTTGTATTATACCCCAGAGCTGTACTCACTATTCTGCTGGTGAGGTCACTGTGTACATACATTACATTACTTATCCAGTACTGATCCTGAGTTATATCCTGTATTATACTCCAGAGCTGTACTCACTATTCTGCTGGTGAGATCACTGTGTACATACATTACTTATCCTGTACTGATCCTGAGTTATATCCTGTATTATACCCCAGAGCTGTACTCACTATTCTGCTGGTGAGGTCACTGTGTACATACATTACATTACTGATCCTGTACTGATCCTGAGTTATATCCTGTATTATACTCCAGAGCTGTACTCACTATTCTGCTGGTGAGGTCACTGTGTACATACATTACATTACTTATCCTGTACTGATCCTGAGTTATATCCTGTATTATACTCCAGAGCTGTACTCACTATTCTGCTGGTGAGATCACTGTGTACATACATTACATTACTCATCCTGTACTGATCCTGAGTTATATCCTGTATTATACTCCAGAGCTGTACTCACTATTCTGCTGGTGAGGTCACTGTGTACATACATTACTTATCCTGTACTGATCCTGAGTTATATCCTGTATTATACCCCAGAGCTGTACTCACTATTCTGCTGGTGAGGTCACTGTGTACATATATTACATTACTTATCCTGTACTGATCCTGAGTTATATCCTGTATTATACCCCAGAGCTGTACTCACTATTCTGCTGGTGAGGTCACTGTGTACATACATTACATTACTTATCCTGTACTGATCCTGAGTTATATCCTGTATTATACTCCAGAGCTGTACTCACTATTCTGCTGGTGAGGTCACTGTGTACATACATTACATTACTTATCCTGTACTGATCCTGAGTTATATCCTGTATTATACTCCAGAGCTGCACTCACTATTATGCTGGTGAGGTCACTGTGTACATATATTACATTACTTATCCTGTACTGATCCTGAGTTATATCCTGTATTATACTCCAGAGCTGTACTCACTATTCTGCTGGTGAGGTCACTGTGTACATACATTACTTATCCTGTACTGATCCTGAGTTATATCCTGTATTATACTCCAGAGATGCACTCACTATTCTGCTGGTGAGGTCACTGTGTACATACATTACATTACTTATCCTGTACTGATCCTGAGTTATATATCAGACAGGAGGCTCATATCTTATGCATTAATCTTTCTTTATTAATGCCCATAGCAGAACCTTTATAACTTCTTTTAATAAAGTTCAAACAAAGAATTTCAATCAAAAAACTACAGCTCCCAGCAGTCCTAGTAATCCTGTAAGCCACACCCAGGCTGGTGGCCCCTATATAATGGACTGCCCCAGGATGATCCTCCTCTTTCTTTCTGCTCATGGCAGCATACATACAGATAAGTCTCATGTAATATACTGTGTAACGTTGTATACTTGATATTTTGTTCAGATACCCTAAGGTATCTTCTGTCCTATACACATATATATATTGTAATAGATATATTTATTTATATATATATATATATATATGGTTCACTTTCCATTATTTCTTACTCTATAGTTTCTTTTCCCTTTCTGTGTTGGGGTTATGTAGACACCGGAGCCGTCCCTCCGGTTTTAATATCGCCGAATATTTCTCTTCTTTCCCTGTCAACCCCCCCCCCCCCCCCCCCCCCCCCCATCCCTTCACACGCTCGGCGCCATTTTACCTTTGCGCTCTTTCTTCTTCCTTCCTCCTCCTTCTTCCCGCGCTCTTCTCGCGCGCGCGGGCAGGGGGGGGCGGGTCTTCCTTCTTCCTTTCTTCGCACGTCTTCGCTCCTGCTGACGTAGGCAGCGGGCGTTTCTGCGACGTCCTATCAGCTCCAGGGAGGTAGTCTCGCGAGACTTCATCCCTGGGAACTGGAACTTATCGGCTTCTCCTCACACCGCAGCGCCAGTTACAGCGCGGACGGCGTAGAGGAAGGAGCCTGTAAGCAGCGGAGAGAGGGAATTTATTCCACTCTCCTAATTAGTGTTAGCCTTTGTAGTTATATATCCTTATAGTTATATATAGATATATTTATACCTACTCTCAACTATTTACCTCAGAAATACTGTATATTTATATACTCATATTAAGTTAACCCCTTCATGGCTGAGGAACCTACAGATGCCCCCCTCAGAGGGGAGGTCTTCTCTACGGACTCAGCACAGTTTATGAGTGCAAGCCAGATTCAGGCCCTCATTAATCAGTCGGTCCAGGCAGCTCTGGCCTCAGTCACTGTGACCACTACAGCCCAACAACCAGTGACTTTTCTACCGCTACCTTCGCAGGGTAGTGAACCGCCAATTAAGAAAGGGAAAGCGTCCCATAAACGCAAACATTCCATGGCGGCACATGACTCCCCGGCAGGGGAAGACAACAATATGCTCCAGGCAGCTCCAACCACGAGCTACCAACCCCAGCATCCCTCAGACACCACTCGACCCCTGGGCCCCAGGGAGATACATGTGAAGGGGCATAAATCCGCTAGACGGGCTAAACCCGACTCATTTGTCGACACCTCAGATGAGGATTCGTCGGATAATTCCAACGAGTCGGACCACTCCGAGTCTGAATTTTTTCATGATGATGCTGGGGACACGGCGATCACCACAGACGCCAACCCTGCGACGCAGGGCGAGGTCCTCCTAGATGCTCTAGGCGAACCATTCTTCCACCCAGACGGCATCTCTCATCCCCGTTCTGGTGAATGGACCCCCTTGCCTCACGTATCTAAATACGTAGAATCATGGGCACGTAAGTCCCTGGATAGGACTAGCCGAAATAAACTGAGAGCAGAGTGCCCTAGGCCCTTCATTCCTAGAAAGGCAGTAACTACCCCAGAGGTAGACCCAATTCTTACTAAATATTTATTAAAATCTGGGAAATTCCCTAAGAAAGGGATTGAGAGGTCCTTTAAGTCTATACAGGACCGCATTCTAGACCTAATGGGTCCCCTCACGAAGATTTTGAACCTATCGGAGCAAGCAGCTGCAACTGATCAGCCTGTGGACCTCCAACAATTGCGAGGGTGGGCACAGAGAGCGGTCTGCCTAGCTGGCAGCGCTAATACTACTTGCTCCATAGAGAGGCGCCGATCAATATTGATGCGCCTGGACCCTCAATTGTCCCACCTGGCAGAATCTGAGCCTGGCCCCTCAGCAGAAGGCATGTTGTTTGGGGATTCCTTAATTAAGGACATTAACAAATTTGTAGGGCTTTTTACAAGCTTGGACAAAGCCCAGACCTCATTAAAAAAATCGGGGACCAATAAGGTTTTCCCTAAGGCCGGCAGAGGTAGAGGCCGATCTGCCGGCCGCACCCCATCCTATAGGCCACAGGGCAGAGCCCCTTCTCAGTTCCAATACGCACAGGCTCCATCCTATCCCATGCCTGTGGCGCAACCAGCGCCCTTCTTTCCACCCCGGGGCAGACCCTGGCGCGGCCGCGGCGGACGTGGTTACCCTCGATCCAGACCTCCTACCGGTGAGTACTCCTTTCACTCCTCTTGCCCATATTCCTGTGGGGGGGCGCCTGAAGCATTTTATCCACGCTTGGTCTGCGATTACGGCAGACGCGTGGATTCTACAGACAGTAGCGGGATTTCTCATAGACCTCCAATCACTACCGGTTCTAAATGTTATTCCCCCCCCCTATTCGATTTGCAAATCAAAACGTTACCCTCATAGACAAAGAGTTGCGAGACCTCCTAGCCAAGCAGGCGGTCATGGAGGTGGAACCCTCCTCTCCGGGCTTCGTAAGCAACCTCTTTTTAGTAAAAAAGAAAGGGGGTGGTTATCGTCCTGTGATCAACCTCCGGGACTTGAACCAACATGTCAAGTATCGACATTTCAAAATGGAGGGCATTCACTTCCTTCGGGATCTTCTTCAGCCGGGAGACTGGCTGGTGAAAATAGACTTGAAGGACGCCTACCTCACCGTTCCGATTCACAGGGAATCACAACACCTACTTCGATTCCTCTGGAGGGACCGAATGTGGCAGTTTACTTGCCTTCCATTCGGTCTATCCTCCGCCCCGTGGTGTTTCACAAAACTCATGAAACCCGTGGTGGCGTCTTTAAGGAGCCGAGGTGTTCGTCTGATCATTTACCTAGACGATCTCCTCATCATGGCTTATTCCAAACCTCAAGCATATCTCCACATGACATGGACGATGTCATTGTTACAAGGGCTGGGATTCATAATCAACCTAGAGAAATCTATTCTACTCCCAGCCCAAGAGATGGAGTTCTTGGGATTTCTGGTGGACACCAATCAGGCCGTCCTCCGCCTTCCCAAGTCAAAACTTACCCTAATCCGCAAAGAGATCAGGGCAGTCCTACGAAAGGGTTGTTTATCCTTACGTGCGCTAGCGCGTCTGGTGGGTCTCCTAGCGGCTTCTATCCAGGCCATCTTCCCGGCCCCGCTTCACTACAGGGCCCTACAGAGGCTCAAGATCATGCATCTGAGACAGGGTCTCAGATATGCGGACGAGGTTCCCCTCTGCCCGGAGACCACCGAAGAATTACGATGGTGGCTTCGTCATGCCGTAGAGTGGAACGGCAAGACCATTTTCAATTCCAGTCCGGACATTATCATAGAGTCGGACGCGAGTCGACGGGGTTGGGGTGCCCGGTACGGAAGCTCCTCCACAGGAGGGACATGGTCCGCATCCGAAGCCACTCTTCACATCAATGCGTTGGAACTCTTAGCGGCGTTTTTCGCCGTCAGGAGTCTCATACCACACGCGTCCAATTGCTGTGTATTACTGCGCATGGACAATGTGGCAGCGGTGCAATACATCAACCGCTTAGGGGGCACCAGATCGAGAGTCCTGGCGAATGTCGCGAAGGACTTCTGGCATTTCTGCCTAGCCCGCGAAATAATCCCGATCGCGGAGTATATCCCCGGGGTCTCCAATATGGTTGCCGACTGGAATTCCCGCTATCTGCTCGATTCCAGCGATTGGCGACTGGATCGTTCCATTTTTCTTCAACTGAGGCTACTTTGGGGTCCGTTCCACTTGGATCTATTCGCCTCGCGCCTCAATCGCCAGCTACCCCACTTTTTCAGCTGGAGGCCGGACCCGGAGGCGTACGCGGTGGACGCGTTCCGCCAAATCTGGCCGAAAGGCACGCATTATGCGTTTCCCCCCTTCCGGTTGATTTCCAGGGTCCTCTTACAAATAGCGAACTCGAATACGACGGTGGTGCTAATCACCCCCTGGTGGCCGACACAACCGTGGTTTCCCCTCCTTCTGGGGATGTCGGTGGATTATCCCAGATTGATTCCCCACTTTCCACAGCTACTCACCAATCCGACCAAAGGTCTTCACCCCCTAGTTCTGGAGGGCAACCTGCCTCTCCTGGCGTGGTTGGTTTCGGGATCCCAGATGCAGATAGCGACCTTTCAAAGTCAGCTAGGGATCTCCTCGCCTTGGCCTGGGCCCCCGGGACTAGATCGGCATATCGATCAGCCTGGAGACTCTGGGTGCGTTGGTGTGATCAACGACAGGTTGATCCCGTACAGGCACCTGTATCAGTAGTGGTGAATTACTTGGCTGATTCGTTTGAATCCGGCAAGTCCTATAGTTCAATTAACGTCTATCGGTCGGCTATCTCAGCCTACCACTGCCCGGTAGATTCCTTGCCGGTTGGTAAACACCCGCTGGTGTGTAGACTTTTGAGAGGCGTAAAGTTTCAACGACCTCCGCGGCCCAGGTACCAATCCACCTGGGATGTTTCCAAGGTTCTTGACATGTTTTCCACCTGGGAAGACAACATCGATCTTTCCCTAAAATTATTGTCCTTTAAACTAACGGTGCTCTTGTGCTTGGTGTCCGTCAAAAGGGTGTCGGACGTGAAGGCTCTAGACATTTCTAGGCGACAATTTTCGCCTCAGGGAGTTAGTTTTTCGGTGGTTCGTAGGACCAAGACCGGTATTCATTCGGTCTTCTACCCGTTTTTTCCGGATCATCCGCGGCTTTGTGTTGTCCGTTGCCTACAGGCCTACGAATCGCAGACTGCCGCCTTGCGTTCCTTGAATTCTCCCCAACTTCTTGTCTCTTACGTTAAACCGCATCTCCCGGTTTCGTCAGCCACGCTGGCACGTTGGGTGCGTTCCGCCATGGATCTGGCAGGCATAGACGTTTCCCTATTTGGTGCTCATTCCACCAGGGGAGCAATGGCTACTAAGGTAGTCTCTTCAGGAGGCTCCCTCTCCGACCTTTTGATGGCAGCAGATTGGTCTTCTGAGACCACTTTTCGCCATTTCTACTTCAGGCCGGAGGAACATATTTCCATGTCGGTCTTATGACAGTTTACGTATCCTATGTATTGATGTATCATTATGAACTGTTAGCTTTGAACTTGCATAAGATATGAGCCTCCTGTCTGATATATAAATCTAGATTTTCCTAGCTTGTGACGGAAAATATTAGTTATATGAAGACAGGAGGCGAGTATCTTCCCTCCCGACCCAACCCTGTGATGGATGTCTTTATCTCTTCCCAGGTTACTGAAAAACGGAGACGTGTCCGTGTTGGTGATTGACCTGGTCGAGCAGTTGACGTTTGCCTTCATCCCCTGTTGGGATGACGTTCCTCCGATGCCATCCCCGTTGGGATGGATCCGTTGGTGATGTTCCAGATCTGAAGTTGGAGTATGCGGGCCGGCTGGCCGAAGACTCGTGTGGCGGTGCGGCTCTCCGGATGGCTATCGTGCTTCCAGTGTTGCTGAGGTTGTCGCATCCAGAAAGAGGAGGATCATCCTGGGGCAGTCCATTATATAGGGGCCACCAGCCTGGGTGTGGCTTACAGGATTACTAGGACTGCTGGGAGCTGTAGTTTTTTGATTGAAATTCTTTGTTTGAACTTTATTAAAAGAAGTTATAAAGGTTCTGCTATGGGCATTAATAAAGAAAGATTAATGCATAAGATACTCGCCTCCTGTCTTCATATAACTAATATTTTCCGTCACAAGCTAGGAAAATCTAGATTTATATCCTGTATTATACTCCAGAGCTGTACTCACTATTCTGCTGGTGAGGTCACTGTGTATATACATTACATTACTTATCCTGTACTGATCCTGAGTTATATCCTGTATTATACTCCAGAGCTGTACTCACTATTCTGCTGGTGAGGTCACTGTGTATATACATTACATTACTTATCCTGTACTGATCCTGAGTTATATCCTGTATTATACCCCAGAGCTGTACTCACTATTCTGCTGGTGAGGTCACTGTGTACATACATTACATTACTTATCCTGTACTGATCCTGAGTTATATCCTGTATTATACTCCAGAGCTGTACTCACTATTCTGCTGGTGAGGTCACTGTGTACATACATTACATTACTTATCCTGTACTGATCCTGAGTTATATCCTGTATTATACTCCAGAGCTGCACTCACTATTATGCTGGTGAGGTCACTGTGTACATATATTACATTACTTATCCTGTACTGATCCTGAGTTATATCCTGTATTATACTCCAGAGCTGTACTCACTATTCTGCTGGTGAGGTCACTGTGTACATACATTACTTATCCTGTACTGATCCTGAGTTATATCCTGTATTATACTCCAGAGATGCACTCACTATTCTGCTGGTGAGGTCACTGTGTACATACATTACATTACTTATCCTGTACTGATCCTGAGTTATATCCTGTATTATACTCCAGAGCTGTACTCACTATTCTGCTGGTGAGGTCACTGTGTATATACATTACATTACTTATCCTGTACTGATCCTGAGTTATATCCTGTATTATACTCCAGAGCTGTACTCACTATTCTGCTGGTGAGGTCACTGTGTATATACATTACATTACTTATCCTGTACTGATCCTGAGTTATATCCTGTTTTATACTCCAGAGCTGTACTCACTATTCTGCTGGTGAGGTCAGTGTGTCACATTACTGATCCTGCAGATTAGTGTATCAGGTTCTTTTTCTTCTTATATAAATTAATAATGGCCGCTCAGTGTTGTTTCTGGGGTCAGTAAATACTCTCGGTCTCTTTGCCCAATGAGGATGAATATTTATTCTTTACATATTACGGTTCTCACATTAGTCCCTGAGCCTTCACCATGTCCATCACTTTTCAGCTTGTGCTGCGTACTCTGGGGTCAGATAACACAGGAGGTGATGACACGTCTCACTGAGCATGCTCACAACACAATCCTACACTCAGCAAGGGTTAACTTCTACAGCCTTGCAAATGCAGAGGGTCTGGCGCTTTGTTTCAGAGAAGTGGTTCAGGCTCATATATGACCCCTGATGGGCGGCTGCCACCACACTCTCCCTCACTATGCTCGCCCGGCGCTGCAGAACTTCATTACACGCTGCACTGCACATACACACTGCAACATATGGATCCGGCTCTGCTACATCCATGGGGAGAGGATCACATAACGGGCACCCGGGGGCTGACAGGCTGTGGATGGGAAGAGCTGGTCCGGGGCCCCACAGATACATATGTATTAGTGCCAATGTATCACTTCATATCTATATGTTATTTCCTATAATCTACAGCATCCCCTATAATCTACAGCACCCCCTATAATCCCCTATAATCTACAGTATCCCCTATAATCTACAGCATCCCCTATAATCTACAGCATCCCCTATAATCTACAGCACCCCCTATAATCTACAGCACCCCCTATAATCTACAGCACCCCCTATAATGTTCAGTATCCCCTACAATCTACAGTATCCCCCACAATCTACAGTATCCCCCAAAATCTACAGCATCCCCTATAATCTACAGCATCCCCTATAATCTACAGAATCCCCTATAATCTACAGTATCCCCTATAATCTACAGCATCCCCTATAATCTACAGCACCCCCTATAATCTACAGCACCCCCTATAATGTTCAGTATCCCCTACAATCTACAGTATCCCCCACAATCTACAGTATCCCCCACAATCTACAGCATCCCCTATAATCTACAGCATCCCCCACAATCTACAGTATCCCCCACAATCTACAGTATCCCCCACAATCTACAGCATCCCCTATAATCTACAGTATCCCCTATAATCTACAGAATCCCCTATAATCTACAGTATCCCCTATAATCTACAGTATCCCCTATAATCTACAGTATCCCCTATAATATACAGTATCCCCTATAATGTACAGTATCCTCTATAATCTACAGCATCCTCTATAATATACAGCACCCCCTATAATCTACAGCATCCCCTATAATCTACAGTATCCCCTATAATCTACAGTATTCTCTATAATATACAGCATCCCCTATAATCTACAGCATCCCCTATAATCTACAGCACCCCCTATAATCTACAGCACCCCCTATAATCTACAGCACCCCCTATAATGTTCAGTATCCCCTACAATCTACAGCATCCCCCACAATCTACAGTATCCCCCACAATCTACAGTATCCCCCACAATCTACAGTATCCCCCACAATCTACAGCATCCCCTATAATCTACAGAATCCCCTATAATCTACAGTATCCCCTATAATCTACAGTATCCCCTATAATATACAGTATCCCCTATAATATACAGTATCCCCTATAATGTACAGTATCCTCTATAATCTACAGCATCCTCTATAATATACAGCACCCCCTATAATCTACAGCATCCCCTATAATCTACAGTATCCTCTATAATCTACAGTATTCTCTATAATATACAGCACCCCCTATAATCTACAGCACCCCCTATAATCTACAGCACCCCCTATAATCTACAGCATCCTCTATAATCTACAGCATCCCCTATAATCTACAGTATCCTCTATAATATACAGCATCCTCTATAATATACAGCACCCCCTATAATCTACAGCATCCCCTATAATCTACAGTATCCCCTATAATCTACAGCATCCCCTATAATCTACAGCACCCCCTATAATCTACAGCATCCCCTATAATCTACAGCATCCCCTATAATCTACAGCATCCTCTATAATCTACAGCATCCTCTATAATATACAGCATCCTCTATAATATACAGCACCCCCTATAATCTACAGCATCCCCTATAATCTACAGTATCCTCTATAATCTACAGTATCCCCTATAATCTACAGCATCCCCTATAATCTACAGTATTCCCTATAATCTACAGCATCTCCTATAATCTACAGCATCCCCTATAATCTACAGTATCCTCTATAATCTACAGTATCCCCTATAATCTACAGTATCCTCTATAATCTACAGTATCCTCTATAATCTACAGTATCCTCTATAATCTACAGTATCCTCTATAATCTACAGCACCCCCTATAATCTACAGCACCCCCTATAATCTACAGCACCCCCTATAATCTACAGCATCCTCTATAATCTACAGCATCCCCTATAATCTACAGCATCCTCTATAATGTACAGCATCCCCTATAATCTACAGTATCCTCTATAATATACAGAATCCTCTATAATATACAGCACCACCTATAATCTACAGTATCCCCTATAATCTACAGCATCCCCTATAATCTACAGTATCCCCCTATAATCTACAGTATCCTCTATAATCTACAGTATCCTCTATAATCTACAGTATCCTCTATAATCTACAGCACCCCCTATAATCTACAGTATCCCCTATAATGTACAGCACCCCCTATAATCTACAGTATCCTCTATAATGTACAGCACCCCCTATAATCTACAGCATCCCCTATAATCTACAGCATCCTCTATAATCTACAGTATCCTCTATAATATACAGAATCCTCTATAATATACAGCACCCCCTATAATCTACAGTATCCCCTATAATCTACAGCATCCCCTATAATCTACAGTATCCTCTATAATCTACAGCATCCTCTATAATATACAGTATCCTCTATAATATACAGCATCCCCTATAATCTACAGTATCCTCTATAATATACAGTATCCCCTATAATCTACAGTATCCCCCTATAATCTACAGTATCCCCCTATAATCTACAGCACCCCCTATAATCTACAGTATCCTCTATAATATACAGTATCCTCTATAATCTACAGCATCCTCTATAATCTACAGCATCCCCTATAATATACAGTATCCTCTATAATCTACAGTATCCCCCTATAATCTACAGCACCCCCTATAATCTACAGTATCCTCTATAATATACAGCATCCTCTATAATCTACAGTATCCTCTATAATCTACAGCATCCCCTATAATATACAGCATCCTCTATAATCTACAGTATCCCCCACAATCTACAGAATCCCCTATAATCTACAGTATCCTCTATAATCTACAGTATCCTCTATAATCTACAGCATCCCCTATAATCTACAGTATCCTCTATAATGTACAGTATCCTCTATAATCTACAGCATCCCCTATAATATACAGTATCCCCTATAATCTACAGTATCCTCTATAATCTACAGCATCCCCTATAATCTACAGTATCCTCTATAATGTACAGTATCCTCTATAATCTACAGCATCCCCTATAATATACAGTATCCCCTATAATCTACAGCATCCCCTATAATATACAGCATCCTCTATAATCTACAGTATCCCCCACAATCTACAGAATCCCCTATAATCTATAGTATCCTCTATAATCTACAGTATCCTCTATAATCTACAGCATCCTCTATAATATACAGTATCCTCTGTAATCTACAGCATCCCCTATAATATACAGTATTCTCTATAATATACAGTATTCTCTATAATATACAGCACCCCCTATAATCTACAGTATCCCCTATAATCTACAGTATCCTCTATAATCTACAGCATCCCCTATAATATACAGCATCCCCTACAATCTACAGTATCCTCTATAATCTACAGTATCCTCTATAATCTACAGTATCCCCTATAATCTACAGCATCCTCTATAATCTACAGCATCCTCTATAATCTACAGCATCCCCTATAATATACAGCACCCCCTATAATCTACAGTATCCTCTATAATCTACAGTATCCCCTATAATCTACAGCATCCTCTATAATCTACAGCATCCCCTATAATATACAGTATCCCCTATAATCTACAGCACCCCCTATAATCTACAGTATCCCCTATAATCTACAGTATCCCCTATAATCTGCAGTATCCTCTATAATCTACAGTATCCCCTATAATCTACAGTATCCTCTATAATGTACAGTATCCTCTATAATCTACAGCATCCCCTATAATATACAGTATCCCCTATAATCTACAGTATCCCCTATAATCTACAGTATCCTCTATAATCTACAGTATCCCCTATAATCTGCAGTATCCCGTATAATCTACAGTATCCTCTATAATCTACAGTATCCCCTATAATCTACAGTATCCTCTATAATCTACAGTATCCCCTATAATCTACAGTATCCCCTATAATCTACAGTATCCTCTATAATGTACAGTATCCTCTATAATCTACAGCATCCCCTATAATATACAGTATCCCCTATAATATACAGTATCCCCTATAATCTACAGTATCCCCTATAATCTACAGTATCCTCTATAATCTGCAGTATCCCGTATAATCTACAGTATCCTCTATAATCTACAGTATCCCCTATAATCTACAGTATCCCCTATAATCTACAGTATCCCCTATAATATACAGTATCCCCTATAATCTACAGTATCCCCTATAATCTACAGTATCCTCTATAATATACAGTATCCCCTATAATCTACAGTATCCCCTATAATCTACAGTATCCCCTATAATATACAGTATCCCCTTTAATCTACAGTATCCTCTATAATCTACAGTATCCTCTATAATATACAGTATCCCCTACAATCTACAGTATCCCCTATAATCTACAGTATCCCCTATAATCTACAGTGTCCCCTATAATATACAGTATCCCCTTTAATCTACAGTATCCCCTATAATCTACAGTATCCTCTATAATCTACAGTATCCTCTATAATCTACAGTATCCCCTTTATTTATTATTACTATAATAATAAACCATGTGACATTCTGCACTACTACTCCCATCAGAAGCCATGAATGACAACACCTATAAACCCCACTGTATATGAGCTGAGAATAATGCATGTGAGATTGTGCACTACAACTCCCAGCAGAACCACAAGGAAGCCGTGCAGTAGGAATTACACACCTATGATCCCACCGTAAAAGGATTTGTCTTGTGAGATTGTGCACTACTACTCCCAGCAGAACCATAAGGAATGTCATGCAGTAGGAATTATACATCTATAATCCCACCGTAAAAGGATTTGTCTTGTGAGATTGTGCACTACTACTCCCAGCAGAAGCCGTGCAGTAGGAATTATACATCTATAATCCCACCGTAAAGGATTTGTCTTGTGAGATTGTGCACTACTACTCCCAGCAGAAGCCGTGCAGTAGGAATTATACATCAATAATCCCACCGTAAAGGGATTTGTCTTGTGAGATTGTGCACTACTACTCCCAGAAGCCTCTCTGAGCTCCCAGCAGCCCCCATTCCTGATCAGCACCATGGACAGCCGCAGCAGCCGCCCTGCATACTAATGTGCGGAGGATCTCTGCTCTGCAGCCTCTCCCTCCAGTCTCTGCTGCTCTCCAGTCTCTTCACCAATGCAGCAGAGAGAGTGAGGAGAGGGAGGAGGATGGGAGATATGACAGAGATAAAGCAGCAGACAAGAGGGAGAAAGTGACAGGGGGAGGGAGAGAAAACAAGCCAGGCGGATAGGGGGGGATGGGAGGACCCAAGCAGGACAGCTAGGGGGGGATACATATAGGGAGGGAGACACAGCCAGGACTCTCGTCTTCCTGGGAATCAGCAGGAATTACTCCGCATTGCGTTGCTCGGACAACATCACAGCCAGGAAATCCCTGGCGAGGAGACGGTTACCTGGCCTGGGTCCCTTCTCTACAAGGCATCTGCACCTGAGCCCAGCCAAGAGCCGCCGCAGCAGCAGCAGCAGCAATCTACAGAGGCCGAACCAGGAGCAGAAGACGCAGGCAAGTGTCCTCTCATCTCTGCATGAAATGGGGACGGTGCTTGGTGGGGGGGAAAAGGCCAGCATGGTGGACAGAAGCACCGGGATAGTGCAGAGTGCTGGGCACCTCCATGGGACAAGGTCATGGGTCGCTGGAGGCTGCATTGGCCCATGTGGGCTGGAGGCATCGCTGCATGATGGTGACTGCAGTGTTGACGAGTAACTGCAGTGCCCCAGCACCGAGCCCCACTCTGACCGGGGACTCGGGGGTCGCATGGGCGACAAAGAGGAGGAAAAGGGATACAAGGTATCTATAATGTTCTATAACGCAGGATATCGGTGACTTTAATGGTCTATAATGCAGGGTTTCCCAATTAGTACATTGCAAAACTACAACTCCCAGCATGCCCGGACAGCCAATGGCTGTCCGGGCATGCTGGGAGTTGTAGTTCTGCAAGAGCTGTGGCAACATTTTGGAACGTAGCTCACAGAATAGCGCTACCGGGTATACGTAACGTTCTATATGGCAGTGCAAAACTACAACTCCCAGCATGCCCAGACAGTCAACGGCCACAATGGAGGAGCACCCCTCACATTATATATACAGTATATCCCATAAGTGACTCCACCCCTCACATTATATACAGTATATCCCATAAGTGACTCCACCCCTCACATTATATATACAGTATATCCCATAAGTGAGTCCACTCCTCACATTATATACAGTATATTCCATAAGTGACTCCACCCCTCACATTATATATACAGTATCTCCCATAAGTGACTCCACCCCTCACATTATATATACAGTATATCCCATAAGTGACTCCACCCCTCACATTATATATACAGTATATCCCATAAGTGACTCCACCCCTCACATTATATATACAGTATATCCCATAAGTGACTCCACCCCTCACATTATATATACAGTATATCCCATAAGTGAGTCCACCCCTCACATTATATACAGTATATCCCATAAGTGACTCCACCCCCCACATTATATATACAGTATCTCCCATAAGTGACTCCACCCCTCACATTATATACAGTATATCCCATAAGTGACTCCACCCCTCACATTATATATACAGTATATCCCATAAGTGACTCCACCCCTCACATTATATATACAGTATATCCCATAAGTGACTCCACCCCTCACATTATATATACAGTATATCCCATAAGTGACTCCACCCCTCACATTATATATACAGTATATCCCATAAGTGACTCCACCCCTCACATTATATACAGTATATATCCCATAAGTGAGTCCATCCCTCACATTATATATACAGTATATCCCATAAGTGACTCCACCCCTCACATTATATATACAGTATATCCCATAAGTGACTCCACCCCTCACATTATATATACAGTATATCCCATAAGTGACTCCACCCCTCACATTATATACAGTATATATCCCATAAGTGAGTCCATCCCTCACATTATATATACAGCATATCCCATAAGTGACTCCACCCCTCACATTATATATACAGTATATCCCATAAGTGACTCCACCCCTCACATTATATATACAGTATATCCCATAAGTGACTCCACCCCTCACATTATATACAGTATATACCATAAGAGACTCCACCCCTCACATTATATATACAGTATATACCATAAGTGAGTCCCCCCCTCACATTATATATACAGTATATACCATAAGTGAGTCCCCCCCTCACATTATATATACAGTATATCCCATAAGTGACTCCACCCCTCACATTATATATACAGTATATCCCATAAGTGACTCCACCCCTCACAGTATATATACAGTAGATCCCACAAGTGACTCCACCCCTCACATTATATATACAGTATATCCCATAAGTGAGTCCACCCCTCACATTATATACAGTATATCCCATAAGTGACTCCACCCCCCACATTATATATACAGTATATCCCATAAGTGAGTCCACCCCTCACATTATATACAGTATATCCCATAAGTGAGTCCACCCCTCACATTATATATACAGTATATCCCATAAGTGAGTCCCCCCCTCACATTATATACAGTATATCCCATAAGTGACTCCACCCCTCACATTATATATACAGTATATCCTATAAGTGACTCCACCCCTCACATTATATATACAGTATATCCCATAAGTGACTCCACCCCTCACATTATATACAGTATATCCCATAAGTGACTCCACCCCTCACATTATATATACAGTATATCCCATAAGTGACTCCACCCATCACATTATATATACAGTATATCCCATAAGTGACTCCACCCCTCACATTATATATACAGTATCTCCCATAAGTGACTCCACCCCTCACATTATATATACAGTATATCCCATAAGTGACTCCACCCCTCACATTATATATACAGTATATCCCATAAGTGACTCCACCCCTCACATTATATATACAGTATATCCCATAAGTGACTCCACCCCTCACATTATATATACAGTATATCCCATAAGTGACTCCACCCCTCACATTATATATACAGTATATACCATAAGTGACTCCACCCCTCACATTATATATACAGTATATCCCATAAGTGACTCCACCCCTCACATTATATATACAGTATATCCCATAAGTGACTCCACCCCTCACATTATATATACAGTATATCCCATAAGTGACTCCACCCCTCACATTATATATACAGTATATCCCATAAGTGACTCCACCCCTCACATTATATATACAGTATATCCCATAAGTGACTCCACCCCTCACATTATATATACACAGTATATCCCATAAGTGACTCCACCCCTCACATTATATATACAGTATATCCCATAAGTGAGTCCACCCCTCACATTATATATACAGTATATCCCATAAGTGACTCCACCCCTCACATTATATATACAGTATATGCCATAAGTGACTCCACCCCTCACATTATATATACAGTATATCCCATAAGTGACTCCACCCCTCACATTATATATACAGTATATCCCATAAGTGACTCCACCCTTCACATTATATACAGTATATCCCATAAGTGACTCCACCCCTCACATTATATACAGTATATCCCATAAGTGAGTCCACCCCTCACATTATATACAGTATATCCCATAAGTGACTCCACCCCTCACATTATATACAGTATATCCCATAAGTGACTCCACCCCTCACATTATATACAGTATATCCCATAAGTGACTCCACCCTTCACATTATATATACAGTATATCCCATAAGTGACTCCACCCCTCACATTATATATACAGTATATCCCATAAGTGACTCCACCCCTCACATTATATATACAGTATATCCCATAAGTGACTCCACCCCTCACATTATATATACAGTATATACCATAAGTGACTCCACCCCTCACATTATATATACAGTATATCCCATAAGTGACTCCACCCCTCACATTATATATACAGTATATCCCATAAGTGACTCCACCCCTCACATTATATATACAGTATATCCCATAAGTGACTCCACCCCTCACATTATATATACAGTATATCCCATAAGTGACTCCACCCCTCACATTATATATACAGTATATCCCATAAGTGACTCCACCCCTCACATTATATATACACAGTATATCCCATAAGTGACTCCACCCCTCACATTATATATACAGTATATCCCATAAGTGAGTCCACCCCTCACATTATATATACAGTATATCCCATAAGTGACTCCACCCCTCACATTATATATACAGTATATCCCATAAGTGACTCCACCCTTCACATTATATACAGTATATCCCATAAGTGACTCCACCCCTCACATTATATACAGTATATCCCATAAGTGAGTCCACCCCTCACATTATATACAGTATATCCCATAAGTGACTCCACCCCTCACATTATATACAGTATATCCCATAAGTGACTCCACCCCTCACATTATATACAGTATATCCCATAAGTGACTCCACCCCTCACATTATATATACAGTATCTCCCATAAGTGACTCCACCCCTCACATTATATACAGTATATCCCATGAGGCTGTCCGGGCATGCTGGGATTGTAGTTTTGCAACAGCTGGAGGCCCCCTGTTATCGCTATGTCTGTGGTCACACAGTGTATAGGACCAGAGCAGCTTTCTGAGTGCAGCTCCGGATGTGACTAGAGTAATAGAACATGAAGTGTTTGCAGGGCTATTAGGAAGCAGTGCATTGTGGGAGCTAAGAGGGTAGTTGTCCAGGTAGAGGGGAGTGGGGGTAGATATTACAAATCTAGTTCAGTTTCTAGTGCAGCTTTGGATGTGACTGGAGTAGACGGGTCGGTGACTCTAATGCAGGACGAAATGAAGGCAAAATCCAGACGGAGAAGAGAAATGTCAGGAAATGGTGAAGGAGAAAAACGTCTATTAATTACTATTCGCTTCATTATGGGAAAGATGATTAAGGATTGTGTCATAATTACATGAACTGTCCCGGGGGAGCGAGGAGGAGAGAGAGGAGACAGATCAAAGGGAACATCGGGAAGACGGGGGTTAATGGCCTAATGATTAAAGGGGATCGTCACTGGGTTGTAGCTATGGGGGTGCACTAACATCTGGGCCCCTTTGTTTAGGGCCCCTGCATCATGAGAAGTCAATTGTGCTATAACTGGTGGGTGATGGTGAAGAATGAAAGTGATGATGAGTAATGGTGAGTGATGGTGAAGAATGATAGTGATGGAGAGTAATGGTGAGTGATGGTGAAGAATGATAGTGATGTAGAGTAATGGTGTGTGATGGTGAAGAATGATAGTGATGGAGAGTAATGGTGAGTGATGGTGAAGAATGATAGTGATGGAGAGTAATGGTGAGTGATGGTGAAGAATGATAGTGATGATGAGTAATGGTGAGTGATGGTGAGTAATGGTAGTGATGGAGAGTAATGGTGAGTGATGGTGAAGAATGATAATGATGGAGAGTAATGGTGAGTGATAGTGATGGAGAGTAATGGTGAGTGATGGTGAAGAATGATAGTGATGTAGAGTAATGGTGTGTGATGGTGAAGAATGATAGTGATGGAGAGTAATGGTGAGTGATGGTGAAGAATGATAGTGATGATGAGTAATGGTGAGTGATGGTGAGTAATGGTAGTGATGGAGAGTAATGGTGAGTGATAGTGATGGAGAGTAATGGTGAGTGATGGTGAAGAATGATAGTGATGATGAGTAATGGTGAGTGATGGTGAGTAATGGTAGTGATGGAGAGTAATGGTGAGTGATGGTGAAGAATGGTAGTGATGGAGAGTAATGGTGTGTGATGGTGAAGAATGATAATGATGGAGAGTAATGGTGAGTGATAGTGATGGAGAGTAATGGTGAGTGATGGTGAAGAATGATAGTGATGATGAGTAATGGTGAGTGATGGTGAGTAATGGTAGTGATGGAGAGTAATGGTGAGTGATAGTGATGGAGAGTAATGGTGAGTGATGGTGAAGAATGATAGTGATGATGAGTAATGGTGAGTGATGGTGAGTAATGGTAGTGATGGAGAGTAATGGTGAGTGATGGTGAGTAATGGTAGTGATGGAGAGTAATGGTGAGTGATGGTGAAGAATGGTAGTGATGGAGAGTAATGGTGTGTGATGGTGAAGAATGATAATGATGGAGAGTAATGGTGAGTGATAGTGATGATGAGTAATGGTGAGTGATGGTGAAGAATGGTAGTGATGATGAGTAATGGTGAGTGATGGTGAAGAATGATAGTGATGATGAGTAATGGTGAGTGATGGTGAAGAATGATAGTGATGGAGAGTAATGGTGAGTGATGGTGAAGAATGATAGTGATGATGAGTAATGGTGTGTGATGGTGAAGAATGATAGTGATGGAGAGTAATGGTGTGTGATGGTGAAGAATGATAATGATGGTGAGTAATGGTGAGTGATGGTGAAGAATGATAGTGATGGAGAGTAATGGTGAGTGATGGTGAAGAATGATAATGATGGTGAGTAATGGTGAGTGATGGTGAAAATGATAGTGATGGAGAGTAATGGTGAGTGATGGTGAAGAATGATAATGATGTAGAGTAATGGTGAGTGATGGTGAAGAATGATAGTGATGGAGAGTAATGGTGAGTGATGGTGAAGAATGGTAATGATGGTCCCTACATCTTCTTGCACATGTGTGGGGTACTGCTGAGCCTGGGAGCAGGTAGGCCCTGCAAAGTCCAGGAAGGAGGAGGGGATGGCCCCCATGATTTTAGCTCAGTAAAAAGAATAAGCCCTACTGCTTTGCAAGGGGCATGTTCTTTTTACTAACATGCAGTGTGGGAGGAGAGTGACAGAGTCGGCAGCAGCCGAGCCCCCAGTACACAGTGCACTCCATGAGCGCCAATGATGATCCGGCCCTGCACAGGTGTGATGATGTCATCAGTGAAAAATATATCCTAATTTATTAAAATCCTGATTGTTGGTTATAACTCAGTGAGGGAGATTTATCAAATCCTGTGCAGAAGAAAACGTAACCAGTTGCCCATAACAACCAATCAGCTCGCTTCTTTCATTTTTGACAAGACCTCTGAAAAATGAAAGAAGTGATTTGGTTGCTATAGGCAACTGGTCAACTTTTCCTCTGCGCAGCTTTTGATAACTCTCCCTGGGGAGAAGTGTGTAATGCCAAGGGACCCCAGAAGCCAAGGCATTGGGCAGAAAGCCTCCGGCAACCTAATCCACCAGTGTTATGTCTTAGTAATGTATATAGTGTTGTTATGCATAGTCAAATATCACAGTATGCATAGTCAAATGTCACAGTATGCATAGTCAAATGTCACAGTATGCATAGTCAAATGTCATAGCATGCATAGCCACAGTCAAATGTTATGATATACATAGTCATAGTCCATAAGTCGTGTTATACCATAGTCATAGGTATGTTATTATTATACATTGGGGGAGATTTATCAAAACCTGTGCGGAGTCAAAGTTGCCCAGTTGCCCATAGCAACCAATCAGCTCGCTTCTTACATTCCTAAAAAGGCCTGTGAAAAATGAAACAAGCAAGCTGATTGGTTGCTATGGGCAACTGGGCAACTTTGACTCCGCACAGGTTTTGATAAATCTCCCCCACTGTCCTAATTCTCCGTTATACAAAATCTACCAGAGCATGTATGGACATTTATACAAAGACTTGGTCATTTCACCTGTAGTGACATCACTGTGCAGGTGCCATGATGTCATCAGTGCCCTACTGTTATCTCTTAAAGGGATATCACCATGAAATAAAGTAATGGCCAATCGCTATGATATTCCCTGATTTTATGGTCGTCGGAGATCCCACCCATCCCCAGGATGGAGGGCGCAATTCTCCGGTCATTTCTTCAGTATATTTAGCCAAACGTCTTGTCAGTTCTGAGAATCTTCTCCGGGTTCCGGCAGAAGCTTCTCCAGACAGACGGTCATTTCCGCAGCCGGTTCCTTATGATGCAGATATGAATGTGAGGAACGTGAGACGCCATTCCCGTAACATGACCGTCCCCGTAACATGACCGCCCCGGCAGCTGCTCGTGTTCCTCAGAAGGAATTCATATTAAGTCTCTTCTTTCTTCTTCTCCAGATAGTCATCCGTCTTCGAGTATACAGATCCCCCCTCTTGGACTTTAAGACGTGCGTGGTAAAGGTCTCATCTGAGCAGGGGCCGGCCACCACCGGAGGGCTGCCGGCCTCCATCTTTATCTAAAATTAGCCCCCTTTGGAATGATCAGCTTGGGGGGAGATCAAGTAACATCTTCTAGAAGAGGAATAAGAGAAGGGACGGCGGTGGGGGGGGGACGCCGCCAGTGAGAGGGGCGAGAAGTAAGAAGACGGACAAGACAGGAGAAGAACTTTTATAGAGTCTGAAGACGGACGGAGGAGGAGGCTGGAGATGTAACCGGACAGCGGAGAAGAGGAGGAGGCCAAGAAGAAGACACCAAAACTTCTCAAGACATTGGAGAAGACTTCTGGTGGCTCCAGGACTTCCAGGACAGAACCATGGACTACTGGGTGAAGATGCTGATGTGCCTCATGGCAGGTGAGTGACTTTTCTACTTCTTCTAACTTTTTTTTTTGCCACGCTGAGTTTCAGCGTGGCAAAGATCTGGTCTTCTCAGATTTCTTATTAAAATAAAAAAACGGCACAGCACCTGGTTGTGCGCGGTATTGCAGCTCAGTTCCAATGAAGTGAATATTGCTAGGTTGTAATACCGCACAAAGCCTGAGGACAAGGAGTGGCACTGTTTTTGGAAGAAATCAGCTCCGTTTTTTTAATTTTTATAAATATTAAACAATAAAAAGGAATTCTAAACAATGGTCCTTTATCCTAAGGACTTACTGGGAGTTGTAGTGTCTCCATAGCTGGACACACATAGGAGAATAGGATTATTGAATATGGCAGTGTTTCCCAATCTGTCTGTCACTAGCTATTCCTAAACTACAACGGCTCTTTAAGTAAGCTGGAAGTTGTAGATTAGCAACAGCTGGAGGCACCCTGGTCAGGAAAGCAAGGATCTACAAACGTGTGACGCTCGTGCTGTTGCTAAACTACAACTCCCAGCATGCCCAGACAGCCTTTGGCTGCCCGGACATGCTGCCAGTTGTAGTTTAGCAACAGCTGGAGGCATTCTTAATGGAAAACACTTGTTAAAGCGATGATCTACAACCTATGACTCTCATGCTGTGGCAAAACTACAACTCCCAGCATATCCGGACAGCCTTCTGGTGTCTGGACATACTGGGAGTTGTAGTTGAGCAACAGCTGGAGGCACACTGGTCAGGAAACACAGCTGAAAAGCAATGATCTGCAACGTGTTACTCTCGTACTGTTGCTAAACTACAACTCCCAGCATGCCCTGACAGCCTTCGTATGTCAGGGCATGATGGAAGTTGTAGTTTAGCAACAGCTGGAGGCATTCTAGATGGAAAACACTGTTGTTAAAGCGATGATCTACAACCTATGACTCTCATGCTGTTGCAAAACTACAACTCCCAGCATATCCGGACAGCCTTCTGGTGTCTGGACATACTGGGAGTTGTAGTTCAACAACAGCTGGAGGCACCCTGGTCAGGAAACACAGCTGAAAAGCAATGATCTGCAACGTGTGACTCTCGTACTGTTGCTAAACTACAACTCCCAGCATATCCGGACAGCCTTCTGTTGTCTGGACGGACTGGGAGTTGTAGTTGAACAACAGCTGGAGGCACACTGGTTGGGAAACACAGCTGATAAATAATGGTTTACAAACCGTGTCACCCGTGGTGTATCAAAACTAGTCAAAAGCTGTCCGGGCATGCTGGGAGTTGTAGTTTTGCAACAGCTGGAGGCACCCGGGGAATACAGTAAAGGGCGCGGTGTTATGTTACATTAGATTCCAGATTGCGCAATAGTCAGGACGGAAAGGTTGAAGTGCTGCGACCATCTGGACGATGGTTCTGCTGACTGAGGGTTGTGGTTGGGGCAGCGGAGGAGGGGGGTTGTGATATTGAGTTACAATAATATACTGAGCCGCATCATGCAGGGTGACCCGCCTGACATTTGGCCGCACTGGAGAATGCAAATAATAACACGTGTCACCGTGTGGAGTGCGGCGCTGCGACAACACCGCTCCCTGCCCTGTGATTGGCTAATACTTATAACGTCACAACTTGTACTCATTTAACTTGGTCAGTGGAAACTTTTTAATATAGATAGGGAGGCATTTATCATAGTTTTTGAGAAAAAAAAATTTGCCGCGTTTTGAGTGGTTTTCCAACCTGGAAGGCACCTTATTTATTTATATTATTTATTTATATTACTATTTATTTCATTTCTTTAGATTATTCCTTTATTTATATTATTTTTTATATTATTATTTATTTATTTATATTATTATTATTTATATTATTTATTTATAATATATGTATATATATATATTTATATATATATATGTATAATATATATATTACTATTGTATTTTTATCAATTTTTTATGTTATTTATTTTAATTTACTATACACACATACATATCATTTATATTATCATTTTTTTACCTATTTCTTTATTCATTTGTTTTTATTTATTTATATTATCATTTATTTATATTATTTTTTATATTATTATTTTGTTATTTATATTATTATTGTTTATATTATTTATTTATAATATATGTATATATATATATTTATATATATATATGTATAATATATATATATTACTATTGTATTTTTATCAATTTTTTATGTTATTTATTTTAATTTACTATATACACATACATATCATTTATATTATCATTTTTTTTACCTATTTCTTTATTCATTTGTTTTTATTTATTTATATTATCATTTATTTATATTATTTTTTATATTATTATTTTGTTATTTATATTATTATTGTTTATATTATTTATTTATAATATATGTATATATATATATTTATATATATTTATGTATAATATATATATTACTATTATATTTTTATCTATTTCTTATGTTATTTATTTTAATTTACTATATACACACACATAATTTATATTATCATTATTTTTTATACCTATTTCTTTATTCATTTATGTTTTTATTTATTTATTTATATTATTATAATTTATTTGTTTTTTTAATTAATGTTTTTGCATAATTCTTTTGCACTTTGCGCTGGCTTCACTGTTCTGTATATTTTGGCCACGCCCCCTCCCATAGACTTGCATTGAGTGGGTGGGGTGTGACGTCATGAGGGGGTGGGGCTATGACATCACGAGCTCCCGGCGCCAGCTCCAGCGTTCGGAACAGTTTGTTGCAAACGCTGAACAGCGGAGTACCCCTTTAAGTCTTATGGTACTGTATTGTGATCTGACATATATATCAAGCGCCCGTTGTTCCTTATATGAAGGATTTGTTTCCACTATATAAAGAGATCAGGAGATGTAGAGGAGCTGCAGTGCTGTTTCTGTGTGTCAGTTCCTGTTATGTCCGCTCCTCGCTCATTACAGTAATTACTCCGGATGGGGATCGCAGACTCTCTGGATTAGGTTATGCTGCCTCCTGCTACAGATTGGATTAGATTGTGGTCATGTTGGGAGTTGTAGTGTTGTATGTATATAGTATAATAGATCTGTATTATGGTCATGTCCAATGGTCGGGTAATGTTGGGAGTTGTAGTGTTGTATGTATATAGTATAATAGATCTGTATTATGGTCATGTCCAATGGTCGGGTAATGTTGGGAGTTGTAGTGTTGTATGTATATAGTATAATAGATCTGTATTATGGTCATGTCCAGTGGTCGGGTAATGTTGGGGGTTGTAGTGTTGTATGTATATAGTATAATAGATCTGTATTATGGTCATTTCCAGTGGTTGGGTAATGTTGGGGGTTGTAGTGTTGTATGTATATAGTATAATAGATCTGTATTATGGTCATGTCCAGTGGTCGGGTCATGTTGGGAGTTGTAGTGTTGTATGTATATAGTATAATAGATCTGTATTATGGTCATGTCCAGTGGTCTGGTCATGTTGGGGTTGTAGTGTTGTATGTATATAGTATAATAGATCTGTATTATGGTCATGTCCAGTAGTCGGGTCATGTTGGGGGTTGTAGTGTTGTATGTATATAGTATAATAGATCTGTATTATGGTCATGTCCAGTGGTCGGGTCATGTTGGGAGTTGTAGTGTTGTATGTATATAGTATAATAGATCTGTATTATAGTCATTTCCAGTGGTCGGGTCATGTTGGGAGTTGTAGTGTTGTATGTATAGAGTATAATAGATCTGTATTATGGTCATGTCCAGTGGTCGGGTAATGTTGGGGGTTGTAGTGTTGTATATATATAGTATAATAGATCTGTATTATGGTCATGTCCAGTGGTCGGGTAATGTTGGGGGTTGTAGTGTTGTATGTATATAGTATAATAACTGTATTATGGTCATGTCCAGTGGTCGGGTAATGTTGGGGGTTGTAGTGTTATATGTATATAGTATAATAGATCTGTATTATGGTCATGTCCAGTGGTCGGGTAATGTTGGGGGTTGTAGTGTTGTATGTATATAGTATAATAGAACTGTATTATGGTCATGTCCAGTGGTCGGGTAATGTTGGGGGTTGTAGTGTTATATGTATATAGTATAATAGATCTGTATTATGGTCATGTCCAGTGGTCGGGTAATGTTGGGGGTTGTAGTGTTGTATGTATATAGTATAATAGAACTGTATTATGGTCATGTCCAGTGGTCGGGTAATGTTGGGAGTTGTAGTGTTGTATGTATATAGTATAATAACTGTATTATGGTCATGTCCAGTGGTCGGGTAATGTTGGGGGTTGTAGTGTTATATGTATATAGTATAATAGAACTGTATTATGGTCATGTCCAGTGGTCGGGTAATGTTGGGGGTTGTAGTGTTGTATGTATATAGTATAATAACTGTATTATGGTCATGTCCAGTGGTCGGGTAATGTTGGGGGTTGTAGTGTTATATGTATATAGTATAATAGATCTGTATTATGGTCATGTCCAGTGGTCGGGTAATGTTGGGGGTTGTAGTGTTATATGTATATAGTATAATAGAACTGTATTATGGTCATGTCCAGTGGTCGGGTAATGTTGGGGGTTGTAGTGTTGTATATATATAGTATAATAGATCTGTATTATGGTCATGTCCAGTGGTCGGGTAATGTTGGGGGTTGTAGTGTTGTATGTATATAGTATAATAGAACTGTATTATGGTCATGTCCAGTGGTCGGGTCATGTTGGGAGTTGTAGTTTTGTATGTATATAGTATAATAGATCTGTATTATGGTCATGTCCAGTGGTCGGGTAATGTTGGGGGTTGTAGTGTTGTATGTATATAGTATAATAACTGTATTATGGTCATGTCCAGTGGTCGGGTAATGTTGGGGGTTGTAGTGTTATATGTATATAGTATAATAGATCTGTATTATGGTCATGTCCAGTGGTCGGGTCATGTTGGGGGTTGTAGTGTTGTATGTATATAGTATAATAGAACTGTATTATGGTCATGTCCAGTGGTCGGGTAATGTTGGGGGTTGTAGTGTTGTATGTATATAGTATAATAACTGTATTATGGTCATGTCCAGTGGTCGGGTAATGTTGGGGGTTGTAGTGTTGTATGTATATAGTATAATAGATCTGTATTATGGTCATGTCCAGGGGTTGGGTCATGTTGGGAGTTGTAGTGCCTCATGACCGGTTCCTTTCTTTGCACACTCTTCTGTTTTCCATCAGTTTCCATCCTTCCGCAGCATTATGCACTGGCGCCTTTCATTGTCAGGTTCCTGCTTGGAAGGAAATGCTGAACTTGCAGATCTGTGAGGCCTGAAGGAAGATGGCTGGATGGGGGGGAGAGGAGCGCGGTGTAAGGGAGGGCCCCGCACCAGACGCTGATCATACACAGCAGGCCTGGGGAACGCTAAACACAATTTCCGACCCCGTGAAGGTTCTATTTCCTCTGCTGGTGGAATGAGCCGCGGAGTAAATGCAGTTATAGAACAATGGAGCCTCGGCTGAGCGTTCTTCTGTCTGAGCTTACTGTACGCAGAGCAGCGGGCCCTCTACTTATGTCAGCAGATAATTACGGGGTTAATACCTCAAGTCACGGAAAAAATAACAATGTAACAATTAGGTAATTGATTCTATTCTTTCTGATGCCACAATCAGTAATTACCGAGACGTCGACTCCGCTGGGTACACCGCTCCGAAAAGAGGTTTGGTTAAGTCAGAAAAACACCTCAAAGACCGATCCGCGCTCCTCCGGCCTCAGGGGTCCCCAAATTACATGGTCCCCACATTACATGGTCCTCATCTGTATGGGGGCCATATAACACTACAGGAACCATGTGGCCCCTGCAGGATCCCCCAACTGAGGGCACCTGGATTTTAGTAGATGGGTTGACCCATCAAGAACCCCCGGAGCAAGATGGCATCAGTTTTAGGCCACCAATCTTTTCCATGGTTGCCTCAGTCCATCTTCTTACGGGTCATCCTTTCTTTCCTTTTCCCAGAAAAGCTGAGTTTACCCAATAAGGTTCCTAACAGAAGATTAGTCTTCAGCAAGGTTCACAGGTTCCTAACAGATCTCTACTAATTTCAGGGGGGGGGGGGGGCTTCATTCTGTGGTTCTTGTGACACTTCAAACCAGTTACCCAAAGATTGGCGCCGGTGCTGATACAACTTGTAGATGACTCTTGGAAATACTCTGCCGGTAGGCAAAATAGGCAGCTGCCTAGAGCGCCCTCTTGAGGGGGCCACCAGAAACTTAGCCAGCCAGAATCCAAACCACCCACTCATAGCTGGCACTGCTCCATTATTGCTGGAGATTACATAAGGGGTTTGTTACAGTGTGTCACCCCAGTAGTTAGATTACATGGGGAGGAGGTTTGTTACAGTGTGTCACCCCAGTAGTTAGATTACATGGGGAGGAGGTTTGTTACAGTGTGTCACCCCAGTAGTAAGGAGATTACATGAGGAGGAGGTTTGTTACAGTGTGTCACCCCAGTAGTAAGGAGATTATATGAGGAGGAGGTTTGTTACAGTGTGTCACCCCAGTAGTAAGGTGATTACATGAGGAGGAGGTTTGTTACAGTGTGTCACCCCAGTAGTAAGGAGATTACATGAGGAGGAGGTTTGTTACAGTATGTCACCCCAGTAGTAAGGAGATTACATGAGGAGGAGGTTTGTTACAGTGTGTCACCCCAGTAGTAAGGAGATTACATGAGGAGGAGGTTTGTTACAGTGTGTCACCCCAGTAGTAAGGTAATTACATGAGGAGGAGGTTTGTTACAGTGTGTCACCCCAGTAGTAAGATTACATGGGGAGGAGGTTTGTTACAGTGTGTCACCCCAGTAGTAAGGAGATTACATGAGGAGGAGGTTTGTTACAGTGTGTTACCCCAGTAGTAAGATTACATGGGGAGGAGGTTTGTTACAGTGTGTCACCCCAGTAGTAAGGAGATTACATGAGGAGGGGGTTTGTTACAGTGTGTCACCCCAGTAGTAAGGAGATTACATGAGGAGGAGGTTTGTTACAGTGTGTTACCCCAGTAGTAAGATTACATGGGGAGGAGGTTTGTTACAGTGTGTCACCCCAGTAGTAAAGAGATTACATGAGGAGGGGGTTTGTTACAGTGTGTCACCCCAGTAGTAAGGAGATTACATGAGGAGGAGGTTTGTTACAGTGTGTTACCCCAGTAGTAAGATTACATGGGGAGGAGGTTTGTTACAGTGTGTCACCCCAGTAGTAAGGAGATTACATGGGGAGGAGGTTTGTTACAGTGTGTCACCCCAGTAGTAAGATTACATGGGGAGGAGGTTTGTTACAGTGTGTCACCCCAGTAGTAAGATTACATGAGGAGGAGGTTTGTTACAGTGTGTCACCCCAGTAGTAAGGAGATTACATGAGGAGGAGGTTTGTTACAGTGTGTCACCCCAGTAGTAAGGAGATTATATGAGGAGGAGGTTTGTTACAGTGTGTCACCCCAGTAGTAAGGAGATTACATGAGGAGGAGGTTTGTTACAGTGTGTCACCCCAGTAGTAAGGAGATTACATGAGGAGGAGGTTTGTTACAGTGTCACCCCAGTAATAAGGTGGGTTGTGTCAAAAGGTGAAGACAATGGGTGGGGTCAAGTTGGCGGCAAAATTAGCTTTCGCCTAGGATGACAAAAATCCTTGCACCAGCTCTGTACCTCGGACAGGAACAAAAAACTAGATGTGAACAGAGCCTTATTGATACAATATACATCAGTGTCCTATGGAGTAATGACAGCTCAGACGAATTATATGGTCATCAACCAGTCAATCAGCATTTCTTATTACGGGAACCATTGTTATAATGTCTCCACATTCCCACCATACCGATCCCCCCGGGGGGGTTGTGCAGCATTTTCCTCTGATCGATGATGTACATAGAACCCTTCCTGCCTATGTCGTAGCTGTAAATACTCCCAGCAGATCTACTCATTTAGTAGGTAAAGAAAGGCCGATAGGTTCAAGATAAACCATATCTGTGAGACGCATTTTTTGGGGGGAATTTCTAGGATTTTCCAAACCCGGGTGCCTCCAGCTACTGCAAAACCCAACTCCCAACATGCCCGTACAGCCGAAGGCTGTCCGGGCATGTTGAGAGTTGGGGTTTTGCAGTGAGCCATCAACAGAGTCCATCTACCGTAATAGTTGCTTATGCAAGAGTGGAGTCACCGTTTTCATTCAACTTTGGAGTCCATTCTCTTGGTTCGTATCTTTCCCGGTTCCATCTTCCTCTTGGCGTCCCCGGAAACTTCCCTCATCGTCTTGACAACAACCCATTTCATCAGTGAGTGACGGCCCGTCTGGCCTATCAGGAGGTGACAGCCCCAGACCAATCAGCTTGGTGCTTTTTCCCTGTGTCTGTTTATCCTTGTTGACCACCTGTGACCTGACCTTTGCCTGTTCCCTGACATTTCCTTTGCTTGTTGATTTTGTACTTCGCTGCTGTCTAGTTTAGACCAAAATCTTGTCCTGACTCTGTCTTTGCTGTTTGTACCTTGTCTGCCCATATATTACTGACCTAGTTTGTCTGACTATTCAGACTACTCTTGTGCCCCTGCACGTAGTTCAGCATAGGGACCGTCACCCAGTTGGGGGTCACTGTTTAGGGTAGATGGTAGAGGAAGAGGTTTGGGGCAAGTGGTAGGTGGAACTCTCTATGTGATACTCACCAGAGTCCTATACAACTTCCAACCAATGTATCAGTGGTAACTGCTTTGTTACATTGTTGCAAAGTTACTAAGTTTCTACATTGAAAACCTTCTACTTCAGAAGAAAGGTTGAAGGAAACAGAGAACATTGGTTATTATAAGTTTTCAGTGTTGATTATAAACAACACTGAATAAGTCATGAAGACAACAACGAAACGGAAGAGCCGGCAACGGAGATAGTGCCGCCAGATTGAGTCTACAAACCGAAAACATGAGACGTTGACTAGAGGACAGGCCAAACTGTGGCAGGAAGAGTAGTGGAACCTCCCATTCATAGCCCAAAACTCCCACTAGGACTGTGGTCTCCAAACTGCAGACGTCCAGCTGTTGCACTACAACTCCCAGCAGTTGTAAAAACTACAACTGCTGTTGCGAAACTACTACTCCCAGCATGCCCGGACCACCAAAGGCTGTCCGGGCATGCTGGGAGTAGTAGTTCTGCAACAGTGGGTGGTCCACAGTTTCTAAAGCTAAGCACTAGGGTCATGGTCATGATCTTTTCCAGTTCGAGGCCAATGTTGGGGCCTCCATAGATGGTTATAGCAGGTGGAGTAACAATTGGTCATCACAAAACAAGCCAGGTTCTGAGGCAGTAAACATACACTTAGGCCTCGGCAGGTTTCTGAGCATTGTAGTTGCATCATAGCTGGGGGTGAGGAGAGATGTCGAAAAAATTGAAGACCACTGCAAAGGGCCCTTGTGTGGAAGTTTCGGCACTGTTTCAGAAGTATATAGAAACTAAACCAAAACTGGTGCATATAATATTCCAAATTTATTGATATATCAGTACAACGCATTTCCGAGCTCTCTTTCCTTCCTCAGGGGCACAAACAAAAAAAAAATTTGATAATGTCAAAATGCGTTGTCCTAATATATGAATTAATTTGGAAACCAACTCTATGCATCCTCTCTGGTGGTTTCGTCCACATAGAATTCTGCACCACCGACCAAGATTTCTCTTTGTAAAGGTTAATACCAAGTGCCCCATTGTCTTAGGAACAGAACTTGTCCTCTTCAAGGACACAGCATACGTAAACAATGATTTATAAGTCACTGCTGACCAGTCTGGAGTGCAGGCTTCTGCAGGCACACAAGGGGTTAAGAGGTAAAATAATCCATTAACAGAGGAGGCAGCTTGTGGCTCCTGTGTAAAGTGCACTCCAGAGCCCCGGGGGCCCCGCTGCCTCAGCACAGGATGCAATCCCTATTACTGCTGAGATACACAGAAGAAGGAAAACATTAAAATATATCCAGGGTCCGGTGCAGTCACCTATAGAGGGAGATGTGGTGGTAAATATGGGAGATATATATATACGGTGTATATATATATAGAGAGAGAGAGAGAGAGAGAGAGAGAGACTGCCCTGTACTGAGACAACATGAACTGTGCATTATCTATCTCATATCTATCTATCTATCTATCTATCTATCTCATATCTATCTATCTATCTATCTATCTCATATCTATCTATCTATCTATCTATCTCATATGTATCTATCTATCTCATATCTATTTATCTATCTATATCATATCTATCTATCTCATATCTATTTATCTATCTATCTATCTAATATCTATCTATCTATCTCATATCTATCTATCTATCTCATATGTATCTATCTATCTCATATCTATCTCATATCTATCTATCTATCTATCTATCTATCTATCTATCTCATATCTATTTATCTATCTATATATCTATCTCATATCTATCTATCTATCTATCTATCTCATATCTATCTATCTATCTATCTCATATCTATCTATCTATCTATCTCATATCTATCTATCTATATATCTCATATCTATTTATCTATCTATCTCATATCTATCTATCTCATATCTATCTATCTATCCCATATCTATCTATCTCATATCTATCTATCTATCTCATATCTATCTATCTATCTATCTATCTCATATCTATCTATCTATATATCTCATATCTATTTATCTATCTATCTCATATCTATCTATCTCATATTTATCTATCTATCTCATATCTATCTATCTCATATCTATCTATCTCATATCTATCTATCTACCTATCTATCTCATATCTATCTATCTATCTCATATCTATTTATCTATCTATCTCATATCTATCTATCTATCTCATATCTATCTATCTCATATCTATCTATCTCATATTTACCTATCTATCTCATATCTATCTATCTATCTATCTCATATATATCTATCTCATATCTATCTATCTCATATCTATCTATCTCATATCTATCTATCACATATCTATCTATGTCATATCTATCTATCTATCTCATATATATCTATCTCATATCTATCTATCTCATATCTATCCGTCTTATATCTATCTATCCGTCTCATATATCTCACTATCTGAATTCCTATGTTCTTCTATTTTTTCATTTTTAATAACTTAGCAAACATTTCCAGCATTCTCTTATGACATTCTCATTATTGGGGACTGAATGATGGGGGAAACCTTGATATCTTGCAGTTGCCTTGCTTGTGTGTCAGGCTGTCTCCTGGTCTGACCTCTGACCTTTGCCTGGTGTTTGGCTGTCATGTGACCCTGGACCCCCTCCTGTGGACCCTGTTGCAGTGACCTTGGTAGGACCGCGTTCACAACAACGTCGACTTCTCCCACTGATTCCCATTTCTCTTTTCAGAAACAGAAATAAACTGATACGTTTCATCTTTATTTGTCTAGACCAGTGTGTTTCCCAACCAGTGTGCCCCCAGCTGTTGCAAAATTATACCTCCAGGAATGCCCAGACAGCCAATAGCATTAGATGTGGGGTGACAACCCTTATGGTTGCCATTGCAGTGCCCATAAATCTGGCATCTTCCTTTTAGATCAAATCTTCATTGTTGTGGAGCAGTGTTTCCCAACCAGTGTGCCTCCAGCTGTTTAAAAATTTAACCTCCTAGCATGCCCCGACAGTCAATAATATCAGACGTGGGGTGGCAACCCTAATGGGGCTGTTTGCAATGACCATATATCTGACCATATGAATGGCATTCAAATCTTCATTGTTCTTTAGCAGTGTTTGCCAACCAGTGTGCCTCCAGCTGTTACAAAACTACAACTCCCAGCATATACAGAAAGCCATTGGCATCAGATGTGGGGTGAGAACCCTAATGGTGCCCATTATAGTGCCTATGATACCTGGCATCTTTCTTAGATTATTAATAGCAGTCAGATCTTTATTGTTCTGGAGCAGTGTTTCCCAACCAGTGTGCCTCCAGCTGTTTCAAAACTACAACTCTCAGGATGCCCAGACAGCCATTGGCATCAGATGTGCGGTGACAACCCTAATGGTGCCCATTGCAGTGCCCAAAAAACCTGGCATATTCCTTGGATTATGAATGGCAATCAAATCTTCATTATTCTTTAACAGTGTTTACCAACCAGGGTGCCTCCAGCTGTTACAAAACTATAACTCCCAGCATATACAGAAAGCCATTGGCATCAGATGTGGGGTGAGAGCCCTAATGGTGCCCATTATAGTGCCTATGATACCTGGCATCTTCCTTAGATTATGAATAGCAGTCAGATCTTTATTGTTCTTGAGAAGTGTTTCCAAACCAGTGTGCCTCCAGCTGTTTCAAAACTACAGCTCCCAGGATACCCAGACAGCCATTGGCATCAGATGTGGGATGGCAACCTTAATGGTGCCCATTGCAGTCCCCATAATACCTGGCATCTTCCTTGGATTATGAATGGCAATCAAATCTTTATTATTCTGGAGTAGTGTTTCCCCAACCAGTGTGCCTACAGCTGTTGCAAAACTACAACTCCCAGGATGCCCAGACAGCCGCTGGCATCAGATGTGGGGTGACAACCTTAATGGTGCCCATTGCAGTGCCCATAAAACCTGGCATCTTCCTTGGATTATGAATGGCAATCAAATCTTTATTGTTCTGCAGCTGTGTTTCCCATCCAGTGTGCCTCCAGCTGTTGCAAAACTACAACTCCCAGCATGCCCGGACAGCCAACGGCTGTCTGGGCATGCTGGGAGTTGTAGTTTTGCAACAGCGGGAGGCAGCTTGGTTTGGAAACAGTAGTCAAGACAATCCTATGTAAACTGAACAAATCAGCATTAACATACCTACCCTCTGGTTATAGTTTGCTACAATGTATCAGTCCCGAGTCTAGATTGGATACAATTGTAACAAAAAGTCAGCTGTGTGCAGGACTAAGACTAACAGATCCTGAGTTTATGGATTTTGTCTCTGATTCAGTAAGGGAGGTGGCAATCTCTACTGCTGGGAGTTGTAGTTCCACCGCAGACTAGAGGATATGTACAGATAACAACGTCTCTATTAACCCTTAGCATACACCTGCTGGTCCGGCTGCGTGGAGGTGGATCCGGAGACAGAGGCCGTCTATGGGCACGAATTCAAGATCAGGTGTATATCCTGTAAGAAACGAGGGGAGACGGTGGCCAAAACCTTCACCGAATGGTTCTTCAAGGGGGACGGAATGGAGACATTCGACTTGGTGAGCAATAATAGTTATATATGTACAGCTGGTATAAGTTATATATCTCCTGTATATACTGATATGGACCATGCTGGTATAACTTGGTATATACTGTATATAATATATATGTACAGCTGGTATAAGTTATATATCTCCTGTATATAGTGATATGGACCATGCTGGTATAACCTGGTATATACTGTATATAATTATATATGCACAGCTGGTATAAGTTATATATCTCCTGTATATAGTGATATGGACCATGCTGGTATATCCTGGGTATATACTGTATATAATATATATGTACAGCTGGTATAAGTTATATATATCTCCTGTATATAGTGATATGGACCATGCTGGTATAACCTGGTATATACTGTATATAATATATATGTACAGCTGGTATAAGTTATATATATCTCCTGTATATAGTGATATGGACCATGCTGGTATAACCTGGTATATACTGTATATAATAAATATGTACAGCTGGTATAAGTTATATATCTCCTGTATATACTGATATGGACCATGCTGGTATAACTTGGTATATACTGTATATAATATATATGTACAGCTGGTATACGTTATATATCTCCTGTATATAGTGATATGGACCATGCTGGTATAACCTGGTATATACTGTATATAATTATATATGTACAGCTGGTATAAATTATATATCTCCTGTATATAGTGATATGGACCATACTGGTATAACTTGGTATATACTGTATATAATTATATATGTACAGCTGGTATAAGTTATATATCTCCTGTATATAGTGATATGGACCATGCTGGTATAACCTGGTATATACTGTATATAATTATATATGTACAGCTGGTATAAGTTATATATCTCCTGTATATAGTGATATGGACCATGCTGGTATAACTTGGTATATACTGTATATATATATATATGTACAGCTGGTATAAGTTATATATCTCCTGTATATAGTGATATGGACCATGCTGGTATAACCTGGTATATACTGTATATAATATATATGTACAGCTGGTATAAGTTATATATCCCCTGTATATAGTGATATGGACCTTGCTGGTATAACCTGGTATATACTGTATATAAGATATGTGTACAGCTGGTATAAGTTATATATCTCCTGTATATACTGATATGGACCATGCTGGTATAACTTGGTATATACTGTATATAATATATATGTACAGCTGGTATAAGTTATATATCTCCTGTATATAGTGATATGGACCATGCTGGTATAACCTGGGTATATACTGTATATAATATATATGTACAGCTGGTATAAGTTATATATCTCCTGTATATAGTGATATGGACCATGCTGGTATAACCTGGTATATACTGTATATAATATATATGTACAGCTGGTATAAGTTATATATCTCTGTATATAGTGATATGGACCATACTGGTATAACCTGGTATATACTGTATATAATTATATATGTACAGCTGGTATAAGTTATATATCTCCTGTGTATAGTGATATGGATCATGCTGGTATAACATGGTATATACTGTATATAATTATATGTACAGCTGGTATAAGTTATATATCTCCTGTATATAGTGATATGGACCATGCTGGTATAACCTGGTATATACTGTATATAATATATATATGTACAGCTGGTATAAGTTATATATCTCCTGTATATAGTGATATGGACCATGCTGGTATAACCTGGGTATATACTGTATATAATTATATGTACAGCTGGTATAAGTTATATATCTCCTGTATACAGTGATATGGACCATGCTGGTATAACCTGGTATATACTGTATATAATATATATATGTACAGCTGGTATAAGTTATATATCTCCTGTATATAGTGATATGGACCATGCTGCTATAACATGGTATATACTGTATATAATTATATGTACAGCTGGTATAAGTTATATATCTCCTGTATATAGTGATATGGACCATGCTGGTATAACCTGGGTATATACTGTATATAATATATATGTACAGCTGGTATAAGTTATATATCTCCTGTATATACTGATATGGACCATGCTGGTATAACCTGGTATATACTGTATATAATATATATGTACAGCTGGTATAAGTTATATATCTCCTGTATATAGTGATATGGACCATGCTGGTATAACCTGGTATATACTGTATATATGTACAGCTGGTATAAGTTATATATCTCCTGTATATAGTGATATGGACCATGCTGGTATAACCTGGTATATACTGTATATAATATATATGCACAGCTGGTATAAGTTATATATCTCCTGTATATAATGATATGGACCATGCTGGTACAACCTGGTATATACTGTATATAATATATATGTACAGCTGGGATAAGTTATATATCTCCTGTATATAGTGATATGGACCATGCTGGTATAACCTGGTATATACTGTATATAATATATATGTACAGCTGGTATAAGTTATATATTTCCTGTATATAGTGATATGGACCATGCTGGTATAACCTGGTATATACTGTATATAATATATATGTACAGCTGGGATAAGTTATATATCTCCTGTATATAGTGATATGGACCATGCTGGTATAACCTGGTATATACTGTATATAATATATATGTACAGCTGGTATAAGTTATATATTTCCTGTATATAGTGATATGGACCATGCTGGTATAACCTGGTATATACTGTATATAATATATATGTACAGCTGGTATAAGTTATATATTTCCTGTATATAGTGATATGGACCATGCTGGTATAACCTGGTATATACTGTATATAATATATATCTACAGCTGGTATAAGTTATATATCTCCTGTATATAGTGATATGGACCATGCTGGTATAACCTGGTATATACTGTATATAATATATATGTACAGCTGGTATAAGTTATATATCTCCTGTATATAGTGATATGGACCATGCTGGTATAATCTGGGTATATACTGTATATAATATATATGTACAGCTGGTATAAGTTATATATCTCCTGTATATAGTGATATGGACCATGCTGGTATAACCTGGTATATACTGTATATAATATATATGTACAGCTGGTAAAAGTTCTATATCTCCTGTATATAGTGATATGGACCATGCTGGTATAATCTGGGTATATACTGTATATAATATATATGTACAGCTGGTATAAGTTATATATCTCCTGTATATAGAGATATGGACCATGCTGGTATAACCTGGGTATATACTGTATATAATATATATGTACAGCTGGTATAAGTTATATATCTCCTGTATATAGTGATATGGACCATGCTGGTATAACCTGGGTATATACTGTATATAATATATATGTACAGCTGGTATAAGTTATATATCTCCTGTATATAGTGATATGGACCATGCTGGTATAACCTGTGTATATACTGTATATAATATATATGTACAGCTGGTATAAGTTATATATCTCCTGTATATAGTGATATGGACCATGCTGGTATAACCTGGTATATACTGTATATAATATATATGCACAGCTGGTATAAGTTATATATCTCCTGTATATATAGTGATATGGACCATGCTGGTATAACCTGGTATATACTGTATATAATTATATATATAAAGCTGGTATAAGTTATATATCTCCTGTATATAGTGATATGGACCATGCTGGTATAACCTGAGTATATACTGTATATAATATATATGTACAGCTGGTATAAGTTATATATCTCCTGTATATAGTGATATGGACCATGCTGGTATAACCTGAGTATATACTGTATATAATATATATGTACAGCTGGTATAAGTTATATATCTCCTGTATATAGTGATATGGACCATGCTGGTATAACCTGGTATATACTGTATATAATATATATATGTACAGCTGGTATAAGTTATATATCTCCTGTATATAATGATATGGACCATGCTGGTATAACCTGAGTATATACTGTATATAATATATATGTACAGCTGGTATAAGTTATATATCTCCTGTATATAGTGATATGGACCATGCTGGTATAACCTCTGAGTATATACTGTATATAATATATATGTACAGCTGGTATAAGTTATATATCTCCTGTATATAGTGGTATGGACCATGCTGGTATAACCTGGGTATATACTGTATATAATATATATGTACAGCTGGTATAAGTTATATATCTCCTGTATATAGTGATATGGACCATGCTGGTATAACCTGGGTATATACTGTATATAATATATATATATGTACAGCTGGTATAAGTTATATATCTCCTGTATATAGTGATATGGACCATGCTGGTATAACCTGGTATATACTGTATATAATATATATGTACAGCTGGTATAAGTTATATATACTGTATATAGTGATATGGGCCATGCTGGTATAACCTGGGTATATACTGTATATAATATATATGTACAGCTGGTATAAGTTATATATCTCCTGTATATAGTGATATGGACCATGCTGGTATAACCTGGGTATATACTGTATATAATTATATATGTACAGCTGGTATAAGTTATATATCTCCTGTATATAGTGATATGGACCATGCTGGTATAACCTGGGTATATACTGTATATAATATATATGTACAGCTGGTATAAGTTATATATCTCCTGTATATAGTGATATGGACCATGCTGGTATAACCTGGTATATACTGTATATAATTATATATGTACAGCTGGTATAAGTTATATATCTCCTGTATATAGTGATATGGACCATGCTGGTATAACCTGGGTATATACTGTATATAATATATGTGTACAGCTGGTATAAGTTATATATCTCCTGTATATAATGATATGGACCATGCTGGTATAATCTGGTATATAGTGTATATAATATATATGTACAGCTGGTATAAGTTATATATCTCCTGTATATAGTGATATGGACCATGCTGGTATAACCTGGTATATACTGTATATAATTATATATGTACAGCTGGTATAAGTTATATATCTCCTGTATATAGTGATATGGACCATGCTGGTATAACCTGGGTATATACTGTATATAATATATATGCACAGCTGGTATAAGTTATATATCTCCTGTATATAGTGATATGGACCATGCTGGCATAACCTGGGTATATACTGTATATAATTATATATGTACAGCTGGTATAAGTTATATATCTCCTGTATATAGTGATATGGACCATGCTGGTATAACCTGGTATATACTGTATATAATATATATGTACAGCTGGTATAAGTTATATATCTCCTGTATATAGTGATATGGACCATGCTGGTATAACCTGGTATATACTGTATATAATTATATATGTACAGCTGGTATAAGTTATATATCTCCTGTATATAGAGATATGGACCATGCTGGTATAACCTGGGTATATACTGTATGTAATATATATGTACAGCTATTATAAGTTATATATCTCCTGTAAATAGTGATATGGACCATGCTGGTATAACCTGGTATATACTGTATATAATATATATGTACAGCTGGTATAAGTTATATATCTCCTGTATATAGTGATATGGACCATGCTGGTATAACCTGAGTATATACTGTATATAATATATATGTACAGCTGGTATAAGTTATATATCTCCTGTATATAGTGATATGGACCATGCTGGTATAACCTGAGTATATACTGTATATAATATATATGTACAGCTGGTATAAGTTATATATCTCCTGTATATAGTGATATGGACCATGCTGGTATAACCTGGTATATACTGTATATAATATATATATGTACAGCTGGTATAAGTTATATATCTCCTGTATATAATGATATGGACCATGCTGGTATAACCTGAGTATATACTGTATATAATATATATGTACAGCTGGTATAAGTTATATATCTCCTGTATATAGTGATATGGACCATGCTGGTATAACCTGGGTATATACTGTATATAATATATATATGTACAGCTGGTATAAGTTATATATCTCCTGTATATAGTGATATGGACCATGCTGGTATAACCTCTGAGTATATACTGTATATAATATATATGTACAGCTGGTATAAGTTATATATCTCCTGTATATAGTGATATGGACCATGCTGGTATAACCTGGGTATATACTGTATATAATATATATATATGTACAGCTGGTATAAGTTATATATCTCCTGTATATAGTGATATGGACCATGCTGGTATAACCTGGTATATACTGTATATAATATATATGTACAGCTGGTATAAGTTATATATACTGTATATAGTGATATGGGCCATGCTGGTATAACCTGGGTATATACTGTATATAATATATATGTACAGCTGGTATAAGTTATATATCTCCTGTATATAGTGATATGGACCATGCTGGTATAACCTGGGTATATACTGTATATAATTATATATGTACAGCTGGTATAAGTTATATATCTCCTGTATATAGTGATATGGACAATGCTGGTATAACCTGGGTATATACTGTATATAATATATATGTACAGCTGGTATAAGTTATATATCTCCTGTATATAGTGATATGGACCATGCTGGTATAACCTGGTATATACTGTATATAATTATATGTACAGCTGGTATAAGTTATATATCTCCTGTATATAGTGATATGGACCATGCTGGTATAACCTGGGTATATACTGTATATAATATATATATATGTACAGCTGGTATAAGTTATATATCTCCTGTATATAGTGATATGGACCATGCTGGTATAACTTGGGTATATACTGTATATAATATATATGCACAGCTGGTATAAGTTATATATCTCCTGTATATAGTGATATGGATCATGCTTGTATAACCTGAGTATATACTGTATATAATTATATATGTACAGCTGGTATAAGTTATATATCTCCTGTATATAGTGATATGGACCATGCTGGCATAACCTGGGTATATACTGTATATAATTATATATGTACAGCTGGTATAAGTTATATATCTCCTGTATATAGTGATATGGACCATGCTGGTATAACCTGGTATATACTGTATATATTATATATGAACAGCTGGTATAAGTTATATATCTCCTGTATATAGTGATATGGACCATGCTGGTATAACCTGGTATATACTGTATATAATTATATATGTACAGCTGGTATAAGTTATATATCTCCTGTATATAGTGATATGGACCATGCTGGCATAACCTGGGTATATACTGTATATAATTATATATGTACAGCTGGTATAAGTTATATATCTCCTGTATATAGTGATATGGACCATGCTGGTATAATCTGGGTATATACTGTATATAATATATATGTACAGCTGGTATAAGTTATATATCTCCTGTATATAGTGATATGGACCATGCTGGTATAACCTGGTATATACTGTATATAATATATATGTACAGCTGGTATAAGTTATATATTTCCTGTATATAGTGATATGGACCATGCTGGTATAACCTGGGTGTATACTGTATATAAGATATGTGTACAGCTGGTATAAGTTATATATCTCCTGTATATAGTGATATGGACCATGCTGGTATATCCTGGTATATACTGTATATAATATATATATACAGCTGGTATAAGTTATATATTTCCTGTATATAGTGATATGGACCATGCTGGTATAACCTGGGTATATACTGTATATAATATATTTGTACAGCTGGTATAAGTTATATATCTCCTGTATATAGTGATATGGACCATGCTGGTATAACCTGGGTATATACTGTATATAAGATATGTGTACAGCTGGTATAAGTTATATATCTCCTGTATATAGTGATATGGACCATGCTGGTATATCCTGGTATATACTGTATATAATATATATGTACAGCTGGTATAAGTTATATATCTCCGGTATATAGTGATATGGACCATGCTGGTATAACCTGGGTATATACTGTATATAATTATATATGTACAGCTGGTATAAGTTATATCTCCTGTATATAGTGATATGGACCATGCTGGTATAACCTGGTATAAACTGTATATAATATATATGTACAGCTGGTATAAGTTATATATCTCCTGTATATAGTGATATGGACCATGCTGGTATAACCTGGGTATATACTGTATATAATATATATGTACAGCTGGTATAAGTTATATATCTCCTGTATATACTGATATGGACCATGCTGCTATAGCCTGGTATATACTGTATATAATATATATATGTACAGCTGGTATAAGTTATATATCTCCTGTATATAGTGATATGGACCATGCTGGTATAACCTGGGTATATACTGTATATAATATATATGTACAGCTGGTATAAGTTATATATCTCCTGTATATAATGATATGGACCATGCTGGTATAACCTGGTATATACTGTATATAATATATATGTACAGCTGGTATAAGTTATATATCTCCTGTATATAGTGATATGGACCATGCTGGTATAACCTGGGTATATACTGTATATAATATATATGTACAGCTGGTATAAGTTATATATCTCCTGTATATAGTGATATGGACCATGCTGGTATAACCTGGTATATACTGTATATAATATATATGTACAGCTGGTATAAGTTATATATCTCCTGTATATAGTGATATGGACCATGCTGGTATATCCAGGGTATAAACTGTATATAATATATATGTACAGCTGGTATAAGTTATATATCTCCTGTATATAGTGATATGGACCATGCTGGTATATCCAGGGTATATACTGTATATAATATATATGTACAGCTGGTATAAGTTATATATCTCCTGTATATAGTGATATGGACCATGCTGGTATAACCTGGGTATATACTGTATATAATATATATGCACAGCTGGTATAAGTTATATATCTCCTGTATATAGTGATATGGACCATGCTGGAATAACCTGGTATACACTGTATATAATATATATGTACAGCTGGTATAAGTTATATATCTCCTGTATATAGTGATATGGACCATGCTGGTATAACCTGGTATATACTGTATATAATATATATGTACAGCTGGTATAAGTTATATATCTCCTGTATATAGTGATATGGACCATGCTGGTATAACCTGGTATATACTGTATATAATATATATGTACAGCTGGTATAAGTTATATATCTCCTGTATATAGTGATATGGACCATGCTGGTATAACCTGGTATATACTGTATATAATATATATGTACAGCTGGTATAAGTTATATATCCTGTATATAGTGATATGGACCATGCTGGTATAACCTGGGTATATACTGTATATAATATATATGTACAGCTGGTATAAGTTATATATCTCCTGTATATAGTGATATGGACCATGCTGGTATAACTTGGTATATACTGTATATAATATATATGTACAGCTGGTATAAGTTATATATCTCCTGTATATAGTGATATGGACCATGCTGGTATAACCTGGGTATATACTGTATATAATATATATGTATAGCTGGTATAAGTTATATATCTCCTGTATATAGTGATATGGACCATGCTGGTATAATCTGGTATATACTGTATATAATATATATGTACAGCTGGTATAAGTTATATATATCTCCTGTATATAGTGATATGGACCATGCTGGTATAACCTGGGTATATACTGTATATAATATATATGTATAGCTGGTATAAGTTATATATCTCCTGTATATAGTGATATGGACCATGCTGGTATAATCTGGTATATACTGTATATAATATATATGTACAGCTGGTATAAGTTATATATCTCCTGTATATAGTGATATGGACCATGCTGGTATAACCTGGTATATACTGTATATAATATATATGTACAGCTGGTATAAGTTATATATCTCCTGTATATAGTGATATGGACCATGCTGGTATAATCTGGTATATACTGTATATAATATATATGTACAGCTGGTATAAGTTATATATCTCCTGTATATAGTGATATGGACCATGCTGGTATAACCTGGTATATACTGTATATAATATATATGTACAGCTGGTATAAGTTATATATCTCCTGTATATAGTGATATGGACCGTGCTGGTATAACCTGGGTATATACTGTATATAATATATATATGTGCAGCTGGTATAAGTTATATATCCTGTATATAGTGATATGGACCAGGCTGGAATAACCTGGTATATACTGTATATAATATATATGTACAGCTGGTATAAGTTATATATCTCCTGTATATAGTGATATGGACCATGCTGGTATAACTTGGTATATACTGTATATAATATATATGTACAGCTGGTATAAGTTATATATCTCCTGTATATAGTGATATGGACCATGCTGGTATATCCAGGGTATATACTGTATATATATATATATATATATATATATATATATATATATATATATATATCTTAGAACATCAAAGACACAGATTTCGCCGTTCGCTCGGTGAGATCCTGTAGGATTATAAATATTTAATGACATTTCTCTTATTTTTAGCTCTCAGGATAAAGCGTCAGGTGTAGATTTGTTTTGATGGATTTTGCGCTTCAAACTATTCGATGTACGCAGGAATCCTGACTCCTCCTCTTGCGCAGTTATTTCGGGTTCCTGGAGAAGTCGTCAGTAAAGTTCAGTGTTTTCCAATCAATATGTCTTAAGCTGTTCGAAAACTACAACTCCCAGCATGCCCGGACAGCCATAGGCTGTCCGGACATGCTGGGAGTTGTAGTTTTGCAACAGCTGGAGGCACACTGTTTGGACAGCCCTGGTTTAGCTGATTTTACACCATCTGGTATAGTTATCTTTATAAAATAGGGTTTTTAACATATTCGCCAAACGGCGGTTTCCAAAATGGCAGTGTGCCGAAACTACAGTGTCTCTCTCCCTATGGTGTCTATGGGAGAAAAAATAACGCAAGAAAAAAAAACGCATGTAGGTTAACAATTGGCGTTTTTCTGTGGGTTATTTCCCCCCTCCATTTCTATTTTAATAAAAAATCCTTGAGTCACATTATCAAAACATCACATGATATTTTTTGCCTTCTATTATAAGAGCGATAAGCGCTAAATATTTAATATTTATCAAATTCCCCAAATGTGGCCTCTTTGACCATAGAGTTGAAGGTCATCCATTGAGTTGTGCTGTGATGCCTCCAGTCTGAGGTTCCTTGGCCCTATGATATATATATATATATATATATATATATATATATATATATATATATATATATATACTGCCCTCTGTAGGCCAAACTCCCCAGCTGATGCAGTCTTTGGTGAGGATTACTTTTGTGGCCTCTTTGACCATAGAGTTGAAGGTCTTCCATTGAGTTGTGCTGTGATGCCTCCAGTCTGAGGTTCCTTGGCCCTATTATATATATGTATATATATACATATATATATATATATATATATATATATATATATATATACTGCCCCCTCTAGGCCAAACTCCCCAGCTGATGCAGTCTTTGGTGAGGATTACTTTTGTGGCCTCTTTGACCATAGAGTTGAAGGTCTTCCATTGAGTTGTGCTGTGATGCCTCCAGTCTGAGGTTCCTTGGCCCTATTATATATATGTATATATATACATATATATATATATATATATATATATAAATATATATACTGCCCCCTCTAGGCCAAACTCCCCAGCTGATGCAGTCATTGGTGAGGATTACTTTTGTGGCCTCGTTGACCATAGAGTTGAAGGTCTTCCATTGAGTTGTGCTGTGATGCCTCCAGTCTGAGGTTCCTTGGCCCTATTATATATATATATGTATATATATACATATATATATATATATATATATATATATATATATATACATATATACTGCCCCCTGTAGGCCAAACTCCCCAGCTGATGCAGTCTTTGGTGAGGATTAGTTTTGTTGCCTCTTTGACCGTAGGGTTGAAGGTCTTCCATTGAGTTGTGCTGTGATGCCTCCAGTCTGAGGTTCCTTGGCCCTATGATAGAGATATATATATATATATATATATATATATATATACTGCCCCCTGTAGGCCAAACTCCCCAGCTGATGCAGTCATTGGTGAGGATTACTTTTGTGGCCTCTTTGACCGTAGGGTTGAAGGTCTTCCATTGAGTTGTGCCGATTCTTTGATATCACCAGCCTGATGGTCCTCGGCCCTATTCTATCTACTGACACTTCTCTTCTTTCCTTCTCCGAGACAGATCCTTCTCCGCCAGCACCCTAAGACCAACATCTTGGATAGCCGTTTCGAAGGGCGGCTCAAGTGGAACGGGAGCAGTCACTCGGAGGACCTGCAGGACATGTCAGTCGTCATCTCCAACGTGTCCTACGATCACGCCGGGACCTACATGTGCCGCGTTAACCGCACGCTGATCTTTGAGAGCCACGAATACAACACCAACGTCACCAAATTCATTGACGTTACAGTGGTGGACAAAGGTGAGTGTCCGATGAACAAGGGATCAGGATTCGCAGGTCCGATCGGCTGAACGTTACGACATTGTGTTGTGTTTTTTTTTTCTCGTGCAGGAAATAGAGACATCGCTTCCATAGTGTCGGAGATCATGATGTACGTCCTCATCGTGGTGCTCACAATATGGCTGGTGGTAGAAATGATCTACTGTTACCGGAAGATTGCTGCTGCCGGGGAGGAGGCCGTTCTGGAGAATGCGTAAGTACCATGTGGGGGCCTGGGTGACCCCGGGACTAAATGTCAGCTCTAAGGCTACTATAGATGGCATCTGGACCCCCATGGATCACACTAATGAGGTCATCAGATCAGACATCAGCATTAAAGATGTCTTCTTCCCACTGCCAAGACCAGGGTCCCCCAACCTGTGGCCCACCAGCTGGGGGGAAACTACAACTCCCACTGTGCCCTGTGACCCATTTGTGGATCCAACCGATTCATCCTATTTAAAGGAGTAGTCCAGTGCAGGAACACTTATCTCCTGTCCAAAGGATAGAGGATAAGTGTGTGATCACGGGGGTCCGACCGCAGGAAGGTAAAGTCTGGACCCCCGCACGAAGTGGCAACCGACATGTCTCCTCCATGTACAGTGGTCCCTCAACATACGAGGGTAATCTGTTCCAAACGGACCATCGTTTGTTGAAACCATCGTATGTTGAGGGATCCGTGCAATGTAAAGTATAGGACAGTGGTCTTCAACCTGCGGACCTCCAGATGTTGCAAAACTACAACACCCAGCATGCCCGAGCCAACGGCCGTCCGGGCATGCTGGGAGTTGTAGTTTTGCAACATCTGGAGGTCCGCAGGTTGAAGACCACTGGTATTGGAGGTTATACTCACGTGTCCCCGCCGCTCCGGACCCTCATCACTCGTCACCGCTGCCCTGGATGTCGCCTTCCATCGCTGTCGCCGCGTCCCCGGGTGTCCCCGATGCTCTGGCAAGGCCTCTGCTTCCTCGCTCTCCGTCGCCGCCATCACGTCGCTACGCACGCCGCTCCTATTGGATGACGGGACGGCGCGCGCAACGACCTGATGAGGACGATGGAGAGCGCCGACGATGCAGGGGATCCCGAAGAGGACGCGTCGGAGCCCCGAGGACAGGTAAGTGATCGTCAGCGGACCACACGGTGCACCGTAAACGGCTATCCGGGGGCAGCTGAAGCAGTCGGCGCTGCCGGATAGCCGTTTATGCGATGGCCCCGACATACAAAAGTATCGTATGTTGATGCTGCCTCTGAGAGGCCATCGTATGCTGAAATGATCGTATGTCGGGGCCATCTTAGGTCGGGGGGGGGGGGGGGGGGTCACTGTATCTCTATTGGAGAGCTGGAGACACTGAAGCTCTGAGTGGGGGTTCACACGCCCTCGTACCGGGGTGCCATGCAGGAGATCTGACCGCTGAGACATCCCCCCCCCCGCACCACCACCACTTATCCCCTATCCTTTGGACTTTAACAACATGTGGTTTTCCGGATGTGTAACAAAATTACAATTCCCATCAGGGCATGAAGGAAGTTATAGTTTGGTAACAGCAGAAGAACCAAAAGTAAGGTACTAGGGGGCCATAAATACCGGCTTAGGCAGTGAACGAAAATTCCGCTATAGAATTGTTGGTTTGCAGCGCCATCTAATGGCAAAGTTAGGTATTACAATATAGTGTCTGAGTTTGGCGTTTATACAAACAAAACCTAAAAAGGTTCAAATAATAATGTATAATAGAGTTATATAGAAAACCAGTCCTCAAAGGTACGTAGGAAAAATTGTGGAAAGTAGGTGATATGTCCAATAGCGTTAAAACTATTTATTATAGATATACGTCCAAATGTATAAAGTCGAGGTCTAACGCAGACTCAACGGCAACAATAATAAAATCCCTGTGGTTGATCCCGCTCAAGTTCTACATCGGTTCTTTTGTGTTGATATATGATATATTTTATATTTTATTTGCGTCCAATCTATTCCATTATAGGTTGTGTTTATTTATTTCAGACTTTCAAGGTTGTCTCACATTAACATTTATTCATTATTATTGTTTATTTTCATTTCATTTCTTTTTATATTTTTTCATATATATATTTTTATAAAAATTTTTCATTGTTTTTATTTTTTTCTCATCTTTTTTTTCATAATTTTTATTATTATTTTATTTTTATGGCACTGGTATCTTAATATATGTACTTTTTATTGCTACTATTATGAGTGTCCGGAGATGTCGGAGAGGCGAAGATTACATCACACGTATGTCTAGAGCTGAAGCTAAAAAAAATCTTCGATAAAACCAAAACTCTTTGAATTCGATACATTGACACCCAGGGGATTGAATGCTGAAATAGAAATTTTTGGTTTTCTTTGACACACTTGGGTTCGGCTCTTCCCCACGGCCTGGTACCGCAGGTTGTTTACCGCCGTGATGAAGGGGTCCTTCATCACGACGGTAAACGACCTGCCGGTACCAGGCCGTGGGGAAGAGCCGAAACCAAGTGTGTCAAAGAAAACCAAAAATTTCTATTTCAGCATTCAATCCCCTGGGTGTCAATGTATCGAATTCAAAGAGTTTTGGTTTTTTTCGAAGATTTTTTTTAGCTTCAGCTCTAGACATACGTGTGATGTAATCTTCGCCTCTCCGACATCTCCGGACACTCTGGATAGCTGTAAAGAACAAACTAGAGGGGTCTTGGTGGTGGTATTCTGCAAAATGTAATCATAGAGCATTTGTTTTGGTCCCTTTTTTTATATTATAGATATTTTCGGCAATGCCTACTTTCAGCCGTCTTTTAGTGTGTCCTATGTTCTGTTTACTACATTTACATTGTATCATATAAATAACACCTTTGCTGTGTCAGGTAAGACATTCTGTCATTTTCTATGAAAAATTGTTTGTTGTGGAAGATACTTCTATTGTTTTTTAGGAAAATCTGTAATTTGGCACCCGGAGCAAGAACCACACCTATGGAAACCTTTTGACTGTAGCCAAGTAGAGGACGAATGTAAATTCGTCCTCTACTTGGCTACAGAAACTGTAAATTCTATCAAATTCTGTAAACTGTATATTCTATAAACTGTAAATTTTATGATTCTATAAACTGTAAATTGTATTAACTACTATAAACTACATTTGATAAGATTCTATAAACTGTAAATTCTATTAAATACTATAAACTGTAAATTTTATGAAATTCTATGAACTGTTAATTTGATAAAAATCTATAAACTGTAAATTCGATAAAATTCGATAAACTAAATTTTATTAACTACTATAAACTAAATTTTATAAAATTATATAAACTGTAAATTCTATTAAATATTGTAAACTGTAAATTCTATAAAATTCTACAAATTGTAAATTCTATAAAATTATTTCAACTGTAAATTCTATAAAATACTATGAACAGTAAATTCTATTAAAGGAGTTCTGTAATGAAAGGGGGGACCCCCTGCGATCTCCTGTAGAGATACATGGAGGGGGCGTTCCGGCTGCGGCTTCCTGCGGAGGACAGAACTCCCGCTTCCGGCAGACTGCCATGGCCCTTTTGGATAGGGGATAAGTTATTTTTCACTGCACTACTCTTTTAAATACGTTAAACTGAATTATAGTAAAAAAAAAAAAAAAAAGATGCAGTAGGAAAAAGAGAGAGTTGGCTGAATTCCCAGCTAGTGTGTCTTAGCTAACCGAACTTCGGCTCTGTTGTAGAATATAACATGTCTGTTTTCACCGCAGAGCAGAAGGTTGGTTTTTGGTTTTGCAATACATGACATAATATAGTAAACAAAAAACATGGGGCCAACAAAAAGTTCAACTTGCAATGCAAAATTAATAGGTACTCATTTGGCCCTGTCAATGGAAAAGTAAAACAAAAGTTATGGCTCTAAGAAGCTGAGCAAAAGAAGAAAATTAGCTGACCTGCATGACTCTTGTCCGGGCATATGTATGTTAATTGTACCCCCCCCCCCCCCCCCCCCCCCCCACCCATGTATACATTACATTGTACAGAATTTGACTTTTTCTTATGTTTCCTTCTTCTACAGTTCAGATTATTTAGCAATAACCACTGAGAGTAAAGACAATTGCCTAGTAGTGCAGCCGCAGGAGTAGCCGGACCCAGGATAGTGACACCGGGAAACCAGGTGAGTGGCTGAACACATTCTGAACTTTTTTGGACTATAAAGGTTCCCATACAAATTAGAGAAAGTCATCTAACTTCAGCAGAGCCGGAAAAAGTGTCTGATGTGTATGGGGGGGGGGGGGGGGGGGGGCTCTTGAATTTTAGCTTACGGATCCTTTTGTTCTCGGGAAGTTATGCTGCCACCAGTGGAGTCAGGAAGATGTATGGCCACCTTAAAGGGGTTGTCCATCAATAAAACCTGTTTTTAACTATCTTTCAAATTTACATATATTGGTAAATAAAGTTATCTTACTCCATGTCCATGGTCTGTCTTCCTTTACTTCTGCTTTTGATACAAACTGTTTGCTCTGTTGTCTTCATTCGCCCATCTTCCTGTACATCAGTGATGGACTTCCTGTTCCTTTGTACACTCTAGCAGGGAATTCTGCCTACACTATGTCTCCTATTTTGTGGGGGGGGGGGGGGGGGGTTATAGCAGTGCTTTCCAAACTAATGACCTCCAGCTGTTGCAAAACTACAACTACCAGCATGTCCGGACAGCCAACAGATGAGAGTTGGCTAAATTTCCAGCTAGAGTGTCCAGATGAGACAGGAAGTTGGGCTTTTGAAGACCACTTAGCAGACAGTTTGCATCAGAGGCTAAAGGAAAGTATGAAAGCCCACAAAAAAGGTAGCAAAATAACTTTGTATACTAATATATACTTATTTATTAGACAGTTTAAAATGATCAACCCTTTTGAAATTCACTATGTAATGGTCTTCCTTTTCCTGTGTAAACTCTATCATGGAATTTTGCCAACTCTATGTCCCTCCCACTATGTGGGAGGGTTATAGTCATAATTACATAGTTACATAGTATGGTTGAAAAAAGACACATGTTCATCAGGTTTAAGCAAGGAGGTGAAATTAAGGGGTATTGATAAATTAAGTTGTAGTGGAAGGAAGATAGAGTTGGCTGAAATCCTAGCTAAGTTGTCCTGACCAGGCAGAAAGTTTGGCTTATGAAGACAACAAAGCAGACAGTTTGCATGAGAAACAGAATGAAATCACGAAAGGCCATAGACAGGTAGCAAATATCTTTGTATGTGTTCATTTATTAGGAAGTTAATAATAGTCAGACAACCCTGGATGTTATAGGACATGCAGAGGTCTCAGTTTCACCTGTTCTCATTAAATAGGTCCAGAAGTTGGACCCCCCCCCCCAAATGATGTTCATTTATTAGACAGTTAAAAATAGTTGGACAGCCCTAGGAGCCAGGATGTAATGGAATTCCTGTTCCTGCTGACACTCTAGTTGGAAATTCTTCCAACATTATCTCCCTCCCTTAATGAAGAAGGGTTATAGTCAAGAAGTTGTATTGGGAGGAAGATAGAGTTGACTGGATTCCCAATAAGAGTGTCCTGACCAAGCAGGAAGTGTAGCAAATGAAGGCAACATAGTAGAGAGTTTGCATCAGAAGCAAAAGGAAAGCATAAAATCCCACAGAAATGTATCAAAATTACTTAGTAATAACTATATACCAATATATGTTCATTTATTAGTCAGTTAAAATTAATCAGACAACCCAGGATGGTATAAGGCGTGCAGAGGTCTCAGTTGTAGCCTTTCTCATGAGATAATCCCAAAGGTTGGACAACCGCAAATATTTATTTATTAGACAGTTAAAAATAGTTGGACAGCCCCTTTAAGACCCAGGTTGTAATGAACTTTTTGTTCCTGTTTACACTCTAGCTGGGAATTCTGCCATGTCTATCTCCCTCCCACTATGAGAGTTTATAGTCAAGAAGTTGTAGAGGGAGGAAGAGGTGCCTGAATTCCCAGCTAGAGTGTCCTGACCAGACAGGTAGTTGGGCTACCGAATGTATCAGAAGCAGAAGGAAAACATGAAGACCACAGAAAGGTAGCAAAATAACTTTATATACCAACATATGTTCATTTATTGTACAGTTATAAATGTTCAACCTTTTTAAGACAGTTAAAAATAGTGGGACAACCCAGGAGGTTAAAGGGCATGCAGAGGTCGGGGTTGTATCTGTTCTCATGAGTTGGACCCCCATCGATCAGACCCCGTACCCTGTGGATAGGTGATGCATTACAATCTTGGGATAGCGCCTTCCCGGTGTTCTTCACCTTTAATGTTCATTTTGTTAACAGCTGGAAGAATGGATGGAGCCAGGAGCAATGCAAACACTGCTGGGAGGACCGAAAACTGTAACGGGTCACCAATGAGCCCACCACCACCGCCGAATACACCACCACCATCACCATCACCCTCCCTTCCCCATGGATTACATCAAGATCCATTCCAAGTTGCTTCTTACGCCGAACAATGCAGAAGACGTGGCCAAGACTCGGTATCCCGGGTCACACTCACATATGCAACGCTCCTTAGCTTCTTTATTGCCAACTCACCAGCAATTAAGGTGTTAAGGAAACTTACCAAAAATGCTTCCATGGAAAGTAAGACTTTTTATCTTTTCGTGGCCTTGCTGTTGCTTTAAGTTTTTTGTTTGGGAGAGGGGCGGGGGGTTGTGGGGCATGGTGGGGAGGGGCTACATTCATCACGGGAGCCGACCATCAATGATTCTCGACGAACTGGAAAGCAAAGATTTCAAAATTTCGAATTTTTCCAATTTTTCCCATAATGTTTGGGATGCAGTGAACAATCTAAGGGGCATGAATATTCCTTGCATGACGCTCCAAACGCATATCCTTTTTTTTTTCTTATCTGCTGCTGCTGCTGCAAAAAAAAAAAGAAGAGAAATTGCGCCTAAGTTTTGACTCAACGACGCTGGGGAAGGGGAGTGTTGTGGATCAACATGCTGCAACGTGGTCTGGCACCCGATGAGTTAAAACCCCTGTACATCGAAGCTTTGAAGGCGTGATGGGGGAGGGGAGAGAAAAGTAAACAGAACTCACTCAGCTCTGCTGTTCCGGCTTCCATATTGGATACCGGGGAGGGAGGGGCGACCTTTTGAATGTGAACTACTTACCGGGGTGAAATCCAAGTGTGGTTCCCCATCTCCTGCTGTGTACTGGGTCTGTGAAGCTCGGGGTGAAGGGGGTTCTAAGACTTTTTATCAAAGCATGTTATTTATTTTGTAATACAGAAGAAAATACAAAAATAAGAGAATGAAATTAGATTCTATTATGTATGACTGAAAGAGGAAGGTTTGCTCCGGCTGCTTCTCCCGTTGCAAGGCCTGGCCACCCCTGAGGGAAGGTCATCTCCTGGGCCTTAATCAAGCCCGGACTAGGAGGCTGCAAACAAAATTCCTCCGGTTGCCCCCCATAGGAATACAGAGAGAGGTCTAGAAACTTTATATAAAGATATGGCACAAACACAACGCATGTGTCAGATCGGTGCACCGGGCGGTAACATTTCTTTTTTGCGTTTCATTTCTGTTCTCTATGTTTTGCAGACCAGAAAATGTAACACAACTGCACTATTTCTACCACTAGGTGGCGGCACTTTATACAATAGTACAACGTGCCTGAAAGTGCTCCGTGACTTGTAGATATGTCTTTTTTTTTCAACACTGCACCGTGTGGTCAGACGGGGTATTACAAGTAGATATGAGTAGTAGAGTCCCTGTTCTGTTATGATGAGTTCTGCCTCAAATGAAAGCCCAATAGACTTCTATGGGATTCCGCACTCCCGTTCACACTTCTGAATTTCCGCTTGCGGAATTCCGCTAGCGGAATTCCGCAAGCGGAAATTCAGAAGTGTGAATGGGAGTGCGGAATCCCATAGAAGTCTATTGGGCTTTCCATATGCCATGTGAATTGACCCTTTCTCTGGCTGCTCTATAGAGGACCATGTGGGAACTTTGTGATGCCGGCGGGTCATCGGCCACTACCCACAACGATGCCAGCTATTTACCAAGGTAGTGGTCAACCGTCCAACCATTGGCCAGAGACATCACAATGAATGATCTGTTCAATCTACGCAAACCCCACATAAAGCAATGCAAACATCAGCTCTATAAGGTTTTATGACCAAAGTCACTTCTCTGTCACCCCCTTCTTGTGCACAAGATTTAATGTCCCTCGTCTTAACAAAAAAAAGGACAACTCCAGATGGAAATTCCGGTCTGACTGGACCTAACTGCAGCCTATTGTTATCTTCACCGGAGTCTAGAAATCTTGTACCAGGTCCTCACAATGGAGATCTTCTCCACTTGGGACTATAGGACTTTGTGGAGCAACAATCTTCTCGTTTTCGGGTGATCACCCGCCTATGATGAGCTCTACAAACACTCTCACTTGGTGTCCCAATAATGGGGATTGGTCCCTGATGGCCAAGTGGTTACCATATCTGGTGACTCTGCGATTTATTTCTCTATCCACCAACTGGTAATCATTGGGTATCATTTATGATCTAGCGATCATTTTTATGGTGCATTGGTTGTCCCTAGTGGTCCAGTTGTTTAACAGATATCCCTGGTGTACTAGTGGTATCCCATGTAGCTAGTGGTAATGTAGCAGATGGTGGTTAGCTTTATTTTCTTGCATTGCTCCATCTCTGGTGACCACCATGTCCCTTTCGTATCGGTTCTGTAGACTCTTGGGCACCTCAATGGGGGAAGGTCCTTACCCAAGAACCTCTACTCTCTGGATTCTCTGGACCTCTACGAGGATGACTTAAATCAGAGGTTACGTACAGTCACCCATCCCCGGTTACGTCTGGAGTTGGCCTTTGAAGCCTCGTGGAGATCTGGGCACGCCATAACAAACCTCCTCAGTAGCATATGATTTAGTAGGGCTACCGCGTAGCCGCAGATTATGTATGATGCATGCTGAACTTTACCGTACCAACAAGCTGCAGCCTTGCAAAGCAAGCTTCTACTGTCTTATTGTGCCTGCTTCTTAACCCCTTCCGGAACCGGTCGATGCTTCGCGCTGGGGACGAAGGGGTTAAAAACCTGTCTGTCTGTCATCACCCGCTGTCACCATGGTAATCCCTGCTGTAAAACGCCATCTGATTTTACTCCTTTATTATGTTATGTTACTTTATTTTTTAAAATGTAATTTTGCATTTTTCATGTAAATTTGAGGCTGGGAAATTTTGCGGGCTGTGTGTTGTTTTTGTTTCTTTTTTTTTATTTTCTTTTTTTTTGCTTTTTTTAAATAAAGTATTATATTTATTTGACTGAGAATAATAAAGAGATCTGACTATATAAACCTTTAAGACGACTTTATATGATGTCTGCCGTGTGATTTACTAAGACGTTGGTTGAGATATCGTGGAGGGAAGGTCGGGCTGTCTATAGGCTTTGGTATCCAGATGCATAGGGCCCATGTATATAACATGCAACAACTATGGGGGGACTCTGAAGTGAAGGGTCTTGCACCCGTGCTCTGGGCAGATAGCACACAGATGGGTGCAGAATTACCCCAAGGGGCATGAAAGGGTGAAGGAAACACCAGGTCCTTGTGTCCATTGTGGCATATCTTGGCATCTTAATGGGCACCTGTTTTGCTCTGGGGTTCTCTATTTAGTATGTGGACCACTTTATATGACCAAGGAGCTGCGCAGACACAGCAGAGTCCAAGACTGTTCATGTATTGCTTTATCCACTTCTCATGCCCATGTGAATTGGTGACATTCAGAATGTGAGTTAAAACTAATAACGGACCAGTGGATGGAGGATTAAAGGGGTTATCCAGGAAAAAACTTTTTTTTATATATCAACTGGCTCCAGAAAGATAAACAGATTTGTAAATTTCTTCTATTAAAAAATCTTAATCCTTTCAGTACTTATGAGCTTCTTAAGTTGAGTTGTTCTTTTCTGTCTAAGTGCTCTCTGATGACACGTGTCTCGGGAACCGCCCAGTTTAGAAGCAAATCCCCATAGCAAACCTCTTCTACTCTGTGCAGTTACCGAGACAGGTGTCATCAGAGAGCACTTAGACAGAAAAGAACAACCTTAACTTCAGAAGCTCATAAGTACTGAAAGGATTGAGATTTTTTTTAATAGAAGTAATTTACAAATCTGTTTAACTTTCTGGAGCCAGTTGATATATTAAAAAAAAGTTTTTTCCTGGATAAATAACCGTTTAATCTATAATTTGAGACATTAAAAGTTAAAGAGTAGCTCCCACCATCCTTTTTTTTTTTTTTTTCCTGTCCCTGCCTATTGCCCATCTATCCCTAACCCCCTCCCTGCCTTAATTTTTTTTACTATCCTATTAATGCCTTTTTGTCTGCCTGGTAGTGTGCTCACTTACCATGCAGACTTCCCCAGCAGGAGTGACGTCACTGATGCCTGCTGGGTGGGGACGAACTTCTGCCCTTAGTTCACCTATACAGGGTGCCTCCAGCTGTTTCACCACTACAACTCCCAGCTTGCCTGACATCTACTGGCTGTCAGGGCATGCTGGGAGTTGTAGTGGTGAAACAGCTGGAGGCACCTGTGGTGAAAACAATAACTTTGTTATGGCCGCGGTGCTACCCCCCCCCCCCCCCAAAGCAATAAACTTCATGGTCGCGACGCTAAAATCTCACCACCCCCACCCGAAACAGACATACCGAGTCCTGAGTCCTGAGCAGCAGCTGGAGGCGGGGCCGGCGTGTGAGGCCAGAGAGCCAATGCGCTCTCAGCGCTCGCTCTCGCCTGTTGGCTGTCCGGGCATGCGGGGAGTTGTAGTTTTGCAACATCTGGAGGTCCGCAGGTTGGAGACCACTGTGCTACAGGGTCCACAGTAACATAGTGCCCGTCATAACAACCACCGTGTCCCAAAATCAACCCCCATACAAGTAATTACAGTGCCCCCAGTAACAGCCACAATGGGGGAGATTCGTCAAAATTTGAGCAGAGGAAAAGTTGCTCATATTAGCCAATCAGATCGCTTCTTTCATTTTTGAAAAAGCCTCTAAGGAACTAAAAGAAGCGATCTGATTGGCTAATATGAGCAACTGGGCATCTTTTCCCCAGCACAGGTCCAGTAATAGTGACATGCGTTTGTAAACTATGAAGAGGTTGCAGCCCCTATATTCTCCTTAAAGGGGTATTCCAGGAAAAAAAATTTTTTTATATATATCAACTGGCTCCAGAAAGTTAAACAGATTTGTAAATTACTTCTATTAAAAAAATCTTAATCCTTTCAATAATTATCAGCTGCTGCAGTTGAGTTGTTCTTTTCTGTCTGACAACAGTGCTCTCTGCTGACACCTCTGCTTGTCTTGGGAACTGCACAGAGTAGAAGAGGTTTGCTATGGGGATTTGCTTCTAAACTGGGCGGTTCCAGAGACAGGTGTCATCAGAGAGCACTTAGACAGAAAAGAACAACCTTAACTTTAGAAGCTCATAAGTACTGAAAGGATTAAGATTTTTTAATAGAAGTAATTTACAAATCTGTTTAACTTTCTGGAGCCAGTTGATACATTTACAGTATGGGGGAGATTTATCAAAACCTGTGCAGAGAGAGAGAGAGAGAGAATCTGATTGGTTGCTATGGCCTCCAGGTTAACTTTTCCTCTGCACAGGTTTTGAGTAAAGAGTACCAATCATCATCCTAACTCTCCCTAATTCCCCATCCCCATCTGTCCCTAACTCTGACTAAATCTATCCCTGTCCTTTTTTTTTTTTTTTGTTCAAAACCCCCTTAAAATACCTTTTTATTGATGTCTTTGGTAGCTCAGTAGGCTGCCCTATGCCAGGAGAGGAAGTGGGCGTCTCGCAAGGCAGGCCCGATCCTCGAGCAGCGCTCCACTGACTCGGAGCCGGCTCTCGCAGGCCCTCCTTGTCAGGGGGCAGAGCCTGAGGACGCGGCCGGCCTAGTCAGGAGCGCGCCCTGCTGATGAAAGGGCACAGCGCTCGTTCCTGCCTGTCTCATTGACTCAGCTCGCCTGTGTCTTGCCTGCAGTCTGTGATTTCGGACTCATGCCGCAGGCCGGCATGAGTCCGGAATGATTACATTGGCTATCTAGTGAGACCCCTAGTGGTCACTTTTTTAATAGTAAAAAAAAAAACAATAGATTATGCAAAATTTTTAATACAAACCAATTAGAAAGATATTTATTAAAAGGGTACTCCGGCGCTAAGACATCTTATCCCCTATCCAAAGAATAGGGGATAAGATGCCTGATCGCGGGGGTCCCTCCGCTGGGGACCCCCATGATCTTGCATGCAGCACCTCGTTATAATCAGTCCCAGGAGCACGTTCACTCCGGGTCTGATTACTGGCGATCATGGGGCCGGAGCATTGTGATGTCACGGCCCCGCCCCCGTGTGACGTCACGCTCTGGCACCTCAATGCAAGTCTATGGGAGAGGGCGTGACAGCTGTCATGCCCCCTCCCATAGGCTTGCATTGAGGGGGAGGAGCGTGACGTCACAATGTTCCGAACATGCTCTGGGGACTGATTATAACGGGGTGCAAGATCACGGGGGTCCCCAACGGCGGGACCCCCGTGATCAGGCATCTTCCTTTGGATAGGGGATAAGATGTCTTAGCGCAGGAGTACCCCTTTAAGGCTTGATCTACACTATATCAAAAGTTTTTTTGATGCTAGGTACCCTTTAATCTCCCCCTATATACCCACACTGAGCCTATACAGACAGTCATATATACAATTGCCAGATTTACACAGTAAAGATAAATAAAACCACAAGACATTTGTTATATACAAGACGGGATTTAATGCAAAGCTGTAGCTATAGCAATGAGGAAAGCTACACCACGAAAATGAGTATGACAGTCGGACAGGGGGGAGATCAACCGGGAGGAGGGGGATGCAGCTGCAGTATCTCTCCCATGTGCTGTGAGAGGGGAGGGGGAGCAGGAGAGAGGAGACGTCTGATTGGCTCAAAGCACAAAATGCTCCGACATCACCAGGAAGAGCTAGGATTGCCACCCGGACGGTATTTTTATATTACAAATACCAGCAATGCAATGTCCGGTATTTATCCAACCAATCCTCCAACTCCCCTAATGTTGCACCATAACCTATACCAGTGTTTCCCAACCAGAGAGCCTCCAGCTGTTTCAAAACTACAAATCCCAGCATGCCCGGACAGCCGTTGGCTGTCCGGGCATGCTGGGAGTTGTAGTTTTGCAACAGCTGGAGGCACCCCTGGTTGGGAAACACTGACCTATACTATAAACTACTATATAGTCCAACATGCTGGGAGTTGTACTTTTACAACAGCTGGAGGCACCCAGGTTGGGAAACACTGACCTATACTATATACTACTATATAGTCCAACATGCTGGGAGTTGTAGTTTTGCAACAGCTGGAGGCACCCTGGTTGGGAAACACTGACCTATACTGTATACTACTATATAGTCCAACATGCTGGGAGTTGTACTTTTACAACAGCTGGAGGCACCCCTGGTTGGGAAACACTGACCTATACTATATACTACTATATAGTCCAACATGCTGGGAGTTGTAGTTTTGCAACAGCTGGAGGCACCCTGGTTGGGAAACACTGACCTATACTATATACTACTATATAGTCCAACATGCTGGGAGTTGTAGTTTTGCAACAGCTGGAGGCACCCTGGGTTGGAAAACACTTTCCTATACTATATACTACTATATAGTCCAACATGCTGGGAGTTGTAGTTTTGCAACAGCTGGAGGCACCCTGGGTTGGAAAACACTTTCCTATACTATATGCTACCATATAGTCCAACATGCTGGGAGTTGTAGTTTTGCAACAGCTGGAGGCACCCCTGGTTGGGAAACACTGACCTATACTATATACTACTATATAGTCCAACATGCTGGGAGTTGTAGTTCTGCAACAGCTGGAGGCACCCCTGGTTGGGAAACACTGACCTATACTATATACTACTATATAGTCCAACATGCTGGGAGTTGTAGTTCTGCAACAGCTGGAGGCACCCCTGGTTGGGAAACACTGACCTATACTATATACTACTATATAGTCCAACATGCTGGGAGTTGCAGTTTTGCAACAGCTGGAGGCACCCTGGGTTGGAAAACATTTTCCTATACTATATACTACTATATAGTCCAACATGCTGAGAGTTATAGTTTTGCAACAGCTGGAGGCACCCTGGGTTGGAAAACACTTTCCTATACTATATACTACTATATAGTCCAACATGCTGGGAGTTGTAGTTTTGCAACAGCTGGAGGCACCCCTGGTTGGGAAACACTGACCTATACTATATACTACTATATAGTCCAACGTGCTGGGAGTTGTAGTTTTGCAACAGCTGGAGGCACCCTGAATTGGAAAACACTTTCCTATACTATATACTACTATATAGTCCAACATGCTGGGAGTTGTAGTTTTGCAACAGCTGGAGCACCCTGGGTTGGAAAACACTTTCCTATACTATATACTACTATATAGTCCAACATGCTGGGAGTTGTAGTTCTGCAACAGCTGGAGGCACCCCTGGTTAGGAAACACTGACCTATACTATATACTATTACATAGTACAACATGCTGGGAGTTGTAGTTTTGCAACAGCTGGAGGCACCCCTGGTTAGGAAACACTGACCTATACTATATACTACTATATAGTCCAACATGCTGGGAGTTGTAGTTTTCATTTGGAGCAGCTGCTGAGCCACAGCCGGTATCAGGGCATGCTGGGAGTTGTAGTTAGTAACTAACTGCAACTCTTAAATTTAATTTAAAAAGAAAAGCCACATGGAAACAAAAATGGTCCTGTTCAAAACTACAGATCGGGGCGCAAAAAAATCACCCCCATACAGGCCGTATAAGGAGAAATAAAAAAAGTTATAGGGGTCAGAATAGGACAAACCCCCCCCCCCCCCCCCCCGCATATGTGTATCCTGTGATGTCACGCATATATAATTAATTATGCAAATTAGCATGGCCGGAAGTTTTTTGCAAGAAAGGTGGCGACCCTAGGAAGAGCCCACTCACCCAGCAGGGATAGAAAATGTTCAAAAAGCAGCAGAGGGAGAATAACGGACTTAAAAAGACACTTTTTGGGGCCCCCTTCATGAAATTGGCCCTAAAGCGCTTTCTTTTTTTTATGCCCATAGTTGCCAAGTGTCCGGAGCAATTTGAGTGACTACAGTTGCAGTAGTAGAGTTGGTGGAACTGGTGGTGGTCTTCTGAAACTGGTCAGAGAGCAGCCCGCGGCGGACTCTACAAAACAGAGCAGAATATTAGACCTTGTAGTATTGGGTGGTGAGACCAACGTTCAGATATCACGTGCCGGGCGCATCCACAGACAAAATGAAGAAATATAGGGGAAAGGAACACTCCGAAGACCCACATAACCGACAGGGGACTGTTAAAGGGGTATTCCAGGGAAAAACCTTTTATTATATATCAACTGGCTCCAGAAAGTTAAACAGATTTGTAAATTACTTCTATTAAAAAATCTTAATCCTTTCAGTACTTATGAGCTGCTGAAGTTGAGTTGTTCTTTTCTGTCTAAGTGCTCTCTGATGACACCTGTCTCGGGAACTGTCCAGAGTAGAAGCAAATCCCCATAGCAAACCTCTTCTACTCTGTGCAGTTCCCGAGACAAGCAGAGATGTCAGCAGAGAGCACTGTTGTCAGACAGAAAAGAACAACTCAACTTCAGCAGCTGGTAATTATTGGAAGGATTAGGATTTTTTAATAGAAGTAATTTACAAATATGTTTAACTTTCTTGAGCCAGTTGATAGATATATATATATATGGAGAAAAAAAAATAGTTTTTTTTCCTGAATTACCCCTTTAAGGGCAGACAACCCTTTTAAAGGGGTACTCCGGTGGAAATTGTTTTTTTTTGTTTTTTTAAATCAACTGTTGCCAGAAAGTTAAACTGATTTGTAAATTACTTCTATTTAAAATTATTAATTCTTCCAGTACTTATCAGCTGCTGCATGCTCCACATGAAGTTCCTTTCTTTATTAAAGGACAACTGCAGAGGTATGACACTTATCCCCTATCCACAGGATAGGGGATAAGTGTTTGATTGCGGGGGGTCCGACCGCTGGGACCCCCTGTGATCTCCTGTACGGGGCCCTGCCATTAGCGCTCATGGTGACATGACATGGACAGAGGTGTCAGCAGAGAGCACTGTGGTCAGATCAGACAGAAAAAAAAAATCATAAAGAAAGGAACTTCCTGTGGAGCATACAGCAGCTGATAAGTACTGGAAGGATTCAAATTTTTAAATTGAAGTAATTTACAAATCTGTTTAACTCTCTGGTGCCAGTTGATTAAAAAATAAAATAAAAAAATAATTCCACCGGAGAACCCCTTTAGGGTACGTTTACACGTATGCAGATTTCATGAGTAGGATTTGATGCTGCAGATTTCAATGTAAACGAAATGACTGAGCACCGCTTCTATTCTGCGGTTACAAATCCTGCGCATCAAATCTGCGCATCAAATCTGCTCAGGATCCTGTACGTGTGAATGTACCCTTAAGGGCCAACAACCCCTTTAAAATCCTAACTAACCTGTCCAGTAAGTCAATGGGCAAATCAGAACCTACGCAAAATTTACCTGACCTATTTATTAAAAGTAAGTTATAATATTCATTCAACTGTGCCATGAATAAAGGGTGATAAGAATGTAATTGTGTTACTTACTGATCCGATATAATGCCAAATGTACAAAGGATCCCAAGGGGTATCAAAAGAAGGAAGATACAATATGGTTGCCCTGCAATATGTAAACACATAAATAAATCAGTTCGTTTATACTATGCTATAAAGATCGGAGAGATATACAAGACATTAGGCCTTATAAAGTGCTTATGACCTGCAATGGAACTATATTTCTTATCCTAGAATCTACAAAATCCCCTATACATTAGGTGTGCAGTGTCCCACTGTTGTGGTATTCATATTGTTCATTGGTTGTCGGATGTGATAACACTGTAAAATTCACTTTATGTTTGTATTGTTAATGTCTCTCTATATTCTTTGTTATAAACTGTTAACAGGTGACCCCCTTATGCACATTTCACTAGCCCAGTGTTTCCCAACCAGGGTGCCTCCAGCTGTTGCAAAACTACAACTCCCAGCATGCCCGGACAGCCGAAGGCTGTCCTGGCATGCTGAGAGTTGTAGTTTTGCAACAGCTGGAGGCACCCTGGTTGGGAAACACTGTATTAGCCCATAGGAGTCATTGGGAAAACCATAGGAGGTGTATGAGATTCCATATTGCACAGTGCAATTGGTCAACACAATACGGCCAAAAAATCATCATAATCACAAAATACATTGGGGAAAATAAATAAAAATAAATAAAAACTTACAGCAGAACTTAGCCTAAGTAATTTTTTACCCCTCACCCCCCCCATATTCTGTTTTCACAAATATACTCATATAATTTATTTTGATACATTTTGTGTCCAAAAAGAACATTTTGTGTTTACAAAAATAAATTTTTCAGTCAAAAAAAAGTTTTGTTTTTGAGTCAATAGTTCCTGAGTCAATAGTTCCTGACTTCTCCCCACTGACCAAGGAGCACCATCTCCCCACTGACCAAGGAGCGCCATCTCCCCACTGACCAAGGAGCGCCATCTCCTCACTGACCAAGGAGCGCCATCTCCCCACTGACCAAGGAGTGCCATCTCCCCACTGACCAAGGAGCGCCATCTCCCCACTGACCAAGGAGCGCCATCTCCCCACTGACCAATGAGCTCCATCTCCCCACTGACCAAGGAGCGCCATCTCCCCACTGACCAAGGAGCGCCATCTCCCCACTGACCAAGGAGCTCCATCTCCTTACTGACCAAGGAGCGCCATCTCCCCACTGACCAAGGAGTGCCATCTCCCCACTGACCAAGGAGCGCCATCTCCTCACTGACCAAGGAGCGCCATCTCCTCACTGACCAAGGAGCACCATCTCCCCACTGACCAAGGAGCGCCATCTCCTCACTGACCAAGGAGCGCCATCTCCCCACTGACCAAGGAGCGCCATCTCCCCACTGACCAAGGAGCGCCATCTCCCCACTGACCAAGGAGCGCCATCTCCCCACTGACCAAGGAGCTCCATCTCCTTACTGACCAAGGAGTGCCATCTCCCCACTGACCAAGGAGCGCCATCTCCCCACTGACCAAGGAGTGCCATCTCCCCACTGACCAAGGAGCGCCATCTCCCCACTGACCAAGGAGTGCCATCTCCCCACTGACCAAGGAGCGCCATCTCCCCACTGACCAAGGAGCGCCATCTCCTTACTGACCAAGGAGCGCCATCTCCCCACTGACCAAGGAGCGCCATCTCCCCACTGACCAAGGAGCGCCATCTCCCCACTGACCAAGGAGCGCCATCTCCCCACTGACCAAGGAGCGCCATCTTCCCACTGACCAAGGAGCGCCATCTCCCCACTGACCAAGGAGCGCCATCTCCCCACTGACCAAGGAGCGCCATCTCCCCACTGACCAAGGAGCTCCATCTCCCCACTAACCAAGGAGCGCCATCTCCCCACTGACCAAGGAGCGCCATCTTCCCACTGACCAAGGAGCGCCATCTCCCCACTGACCAAGGAGCGCCATCTCCCCACTGACCAAGGAGCTCCATCTCCCCACTGACCAAGGAGCGCCATTCATGACTGTGACACCAATTCAGATTATTTACAGTGATCAGTGAAGATCAGCATTAATCCTGACCACTTAAGTCCTGTAGTAACTATGATTCCCCGGGGTTACTGTAAACTGGTTATCGTCCGTACCTCCATTGCTCCTGCTGGGTGTCACATCCTTAGGATTTTCGGTTTCTTTCCTTTTCTCCTTCTTTCCTTCTAGGTTTCCTAAAATTGGATTAGAATTGATATGAAGTGTTTGTTGGTTCTTTATAGTCATTACTATTCAGACTTTATTTATATTAGTAAATAATAAGTTATAATAGTTTATAGTTGTGCTCCTTGGAGTCACCGTATATATGGGTGGGGTACACAACTCTTAGGAATAGTGAACAGATAGTCCTGTATACAGTACACGGTAGATCATTCCGTACCATTTGTGTTTTCGTTGGGAGGCTCATAGTTTGGTTTCACCATCACCGATCCGTCCTCTATGGTGCAGTCACTTCCTGATGGAGACAAAAATATTCCTTCATTACTGTCAATCACTAGATACATAATAACAGCTCTGGTGATGTGTCCAGCATTTAAGTATAGATTTAGGTTAATGTCAGCATCCCTGGTGGTCTAGGGCAGGTAAAAGGTTAATGTCAGCATCCCTGGTGGTCTAAGCCAGAGATAGGTTAATGTCAGCATCCTTGATGGTCTACGACAAATAAGGGGTTAATGTCAGCATCCCTGGTGGTCTAGGGCAGGTAAGAGGTTAATGTCAGCATCCCTGGTGGTCTAGGGCAGGTAAGAGGTTAATGACAGCATCCCTGGTGGTCTAGGGTAGGGAAGGATTTTGGTCTGGGACAGTAAGGGTTAGTGTCAGGTTCATTCTGCTTATGGGTAAAATGCCCTTCTCACCGGTCCTGTCCTACATCTAGGACAGAGGACAACATTCTCATTCCCTCTAAATCTATTACATCAAACCCTCTAAGAACCCAAACCTGTCATTATTATTCTGGTCCATGTGGACCCTGAGGGGATCTATAGAGGATATAGGGATGAGGTATAAGGATCAGTAATAGGGATGAGGTATAGGGATCAGTAATAGGGATGAGGTATAGGGATTAGATTTAGGGATGAGGTATAGGGATGAGGTATAGGGATGAGGTATAGGGGTGAGGTATAGGGATGAGCTATAGGGGTGAGGTATAGGGATGAGCTATAGGGATGAGGTATAGGGATGAGGTATAGGGATGAGCTATAGGGATGAGGTATAGGGATGAGGTATAGGGATGAGGTATAGGGATCAGATATAGGGATCAGATATAGGGATGAGGTATAGGGATCAGTAATAGGGATCAGGTATAGGGATGCGGTATAGGGATCAGGTATAGGGATGAGGTATGGGGATTAGATATAGGGATGAGGTATAAAGATGAGGTATAGGGATCAGTAATAGGGATCAGGTATAGGGATGCGGTATAGGGATCAGGAATAGGGATGAGGTATGGGGATTAGATATAGGGATGATGTATAGGGATGAGGTGTAGGGATGAGGTGTAGGGATGAGGTATAGGGATCAGATATAGGGATGATGTATAGGGATGAGGTATAGGGATGAGGTATAGGGATCAGATATAGGGATGAGGTGTAGGGATGAGGTATAGGGATGAGGTATAGGGATGCGGTATAGGGATCAGGTATAGGGATGAGGTATAGGGATGAGGTATAGGGAGGAGGTATAGGGATCAGTAATAGGGATCAGGTATAGGGATGCGGTATAGGGATCAGGTATAGGGATGAGGTATAAAGATGAGGTATAGGGATCAGTAATAGGGATGATGTATAGGGATGAGGTATAGGGATGAGGTATAGGGATGAGGTATAGGGATCAGATATAGGGATGAGGTATAGGGAGGAGGTATAGGGATGAGGTATAGGGGTGAGGTATAGGGGTGAGGTATAGGGATCAGGTATAGGGATCAGGTATAGGGATTAGATATAGGGATGAGGTATAGGGATGAGGTATAGGGACCAGTAATAGGGATGAAGTGTAGGGATTAGATATAGGGATGAGGTATAGGGATCAGTAATAGGGATGAGGTATAGGGATCAGTAATAGGGATGAGGTGTAGGGATTAGATATAGGGAGGAGGTGTAGGGATTAGATATAGGGATGAGGTGTAGGGATTAGATATAGGGATGAGGTATAGGGATCAGTAATAGGGATGAGGTGTAGGGATTAGATATAGGGATGAGGTATAGGGATGAGGTATAGGGAGGAGGTATAGGGATCAGTAATAGGGATGAGGTGTAGGGATTAGATATAGGGATGAGGTATAGGGGTGAGGTATAGGGATGAGGTGTAGGGATCAGTAATAGGGATGAGGTGTAGGGATTAGATATAGGGATGAGGTATAGGGATGAGGTGTAGGGACTAGATATAGGGATGAGGTATAGGGATCAGTAATAGGGATGAGGTGTAGGGATTAGATATAGGGATGAGGTATAGGGATCAGTAATAGGGATGAGGTGTAGGGATTAGATATAGGGATGAGGTATAGGGGTGAGGTATAGGGATGAGGTGTAGGGATCAGTAATAGGGATGAGGTGTAGGGATTAGATATAGGGATGAGGTATAGGGATGAGGTGTAGGGACTAGATATAGGGATGAGGTATAGGGATCAGTAATAGGGATGAGGTGTAGGGATTAGATATAGGGATGAGGTATAGGGGTCAGTAATAGGGATGAGGTGTAGGGATCAGTAATAGGGATGAGGTATAGGGATTAGATATAGGGATGAGGTGTAGGGATCAGTAATAGGGATGAGGTGTAGGGATTAAATATAGGGATGAGGTATAGGGATGAGGTATAGGGATGAGGTATAGGGATCAGTAATAGGGATGAGGTATAGGGATCAGTAATAGGGATGAGGTATAGGGATGAGGTATAGGGATGAGGTATAGGGATGAGGTATAGGGATCAGTAATAGGGATGAGGTATAGGGATCAGTAATAGGGATGAGGTGTAGGGATTAGATATAGGGATGAGGTATAAGGATCAGTAATAGGGATGAGGTGTAGGGATTAGATATAGGGATGAGGTATAGGGATCAGTAATAGGGATGAGGTGTAGGGATTAGATATAGGGATGAGGTATAGGGATGAGGTATAGGGATCAGTAATAGGGATGAGGTATAGGGATCAGTAATAGGGATGAGGTATAGGGATCAGTAATAGGGATGAGGTGTAGGAATTAGATATAGGGATGAGGTATAGGGATCAGTAATAGGGATGACTTGTAGGGATTAGATATAGGGATGAGGTATAGGGATCAGTAATAGGGATGAGGTATAGGGATGAAATATAGGGATCAGTAATAGGAATGAGGTGTAGGGATTAGATATAGGGATGAGGTATAGGGATCAGTAATAGGGATGAGGTATAGGGATGAGGTATAGGGATCAGTAATAGGGATGAGGTATAGGGATGAGGTATAGGGATCAGTAATAGGGATGAAGTATAGGGATGAGGTATAGGGATCAGTAATAGGGATGAGGTATAGGGATGAGGTATAGGGATCAGTAATAGGGATGAGGTATAGGGATCAGTAATAGGGATGAGGTGTAGGGATTAGATATAGGGATGAGGTATAGGGATCAGTAATAGGGATGAGGTGTAGGGATGAGGTATAGGGATGAGGTATAGGGATCAGTAATAGGGATGAGGTATAGGGATCAGTAATAGGGATGAGGTGTAGGGATGAGGTATAGGGATCAGTAATAGGGATGAGGTGTAGGGATGAGGTATAGGGATGAGGTATAGGGATCAGTAATAGGGATGAGGTATAGGGATGAGGTATAGGGATGAGGTATAGGGATCAGTAATAGGGATCAGTAATAGGGATGAGGTATAGGGATCAGTAATAGGGATGAGGTGTAGGGATTAGATATAGGGATGAGGTATAGGGATCAGTAATAGGGATGAGGTGTAGGGATTAGATATAGGGATGAGGTGTAGGGATCAGGTATAGGGATTAGATATAGGGATGAGGTATAGGGATCAGGTATAGGGATTAGATATAGGGATGAGGTATAGGGATCATCCCTAGGGATGAGGTATAGGGATGAGGTATAGGGATCAGTAATAGGGATGAGGTGTAGGGATTAGATATAGGGATGAGGTATAGGGATGAGGTATAGGGGTCAGTAATGGGGATGAGGTATAGGGATCAGTAATAGGGATGAGGTATAGGGATCAGTAATAGGGATGAGGTATAGGGATCAGTAATAGGGATGAGATATAGGGATCAGTAATAGGGATGAGGTATAGGGATCAGTAATAGGGATCAGATATAGGGATGAAATACGGGGATCAGGTCATGGTAGACCAGGAGACACTTACCGTCCATCGTAATCATGTCGGGGATTCTATACCCCTTCCCGTGCTCGACCCGAATATTAACCACTTCATTGCTAATCCTGCAGGAAATGTTCAGCTCAGATTTGTTTTTAAAACAAGCGAAGCAGGACGGGAAAATGGGGACAATGTGTGGACAGTAAATGGGTTCTAGGAAAGTAAAGTTCAGTTCATCCCGGTGAAGGATTATGGGAAACTCCGACACTGAAACAGACTCCATACAGGGGAATGTATCTGCGGGAGAAAAAGGGGCAAAATATGATCCTATATATGAGATACATACTGTAGGTAGATACAATAGATGATAGATAGATAGATAGATAGATAGATAGATAGATTGATTGATAGACAGGTAGATAGATATGAGATAGATAGATAGATAGATAGATAGATAGATAGATAGATAGATTGATAGATATGAGATAGATAGATAGATATGAGATAGATAGATAGATATGAGATAGATAGATAGATAGATGTGAGATAGATAGATATGAGATAGATAGATATGAGATATATAGATAGATATGAGATAGATAAATAAATAGATATGAGATAGATAGATAGATAGATAGATATGAGATAGATAGATATGAGATAGATAGATAGATAGATAGATAGATATGAGATAGATAGATAGATAGATATGAGATAGATAGATAGATAGATATGAGATAGATAGATAGATATGAGATAGATAGATAGATAGATATGAGATAGATAGATAGATATGAGATAGATAGATAGATAGATAGATAGATATGAGATAGATAAATAAATAGATATGAGATAGATAGATAGGAGAAAGATAGATAGATATGAGATAGATAGATAGATAGATATGAGATAGATAGATATGAGATAGATAGATAGATAGATAGATAGGAGATATTTTTTCCATACCATTTTTGTTTTTTCTATGAGGCTCTGGTGTCACCCCCGGTCCCTCCTCCACGGAGCGCTTATAGACTGGAGAAAACCAAAATGTTTCCTTATTATTGTCGACCATAATTATTTATCTATAGATTTAAGGTTAGTTTCAGCAATTCTTGCGATCTATGGCATGGAAGGAGTTAAGGTTAGCCTTCTTGGTTATATAGGTAAGGGAAAGGGGTTAATGTCAACATTTCTGGTTGCATAGGGTAAGAAAGGGGTTAATGTCAGAATCCCTGGTGGTCTATAGCAGGGGTGGGGTTAATATATTCAGGTGGACTAGGGAAGGGGTTGGGTTAATACAATCTTCCCAGGTGGTCTACAGCAAGAGGAGGGAGGGGGAGGGTAATATGATCACCTGAGGTCTAAAGCAGGGGTGGGGTTAACATATTTGTGCTTGGTGGTCTAGAGCAGGGGGTGGGGTTATTATAATAATTAGGTGGTCTAGAGCAGGGGGTGGGGTTAATAAAATCAGGTGGTCTAGAGCAGGGGGTGGGTGATATAAGGAGGTGGTCTAAAACAAGGTGAGTTTAATATAATTATAGGTGATCTAAAGCAGGGGTGGGGTTAATATTATTGTGTCAGGTGGTTTAGAGCAGGGGGGTTAATATAATCAGGTGGTCTATAGCAGGGGGTTAATATAATTGGGTGGTCTAGGGCAGTGGGTGGGGTTATATAATTAGGTGGTCTAGAGCAGGGGGTGGGTGATATAAGGAGGTGGTCTAAAACAAGGTGAGTTTAATATAATTATAGGTGATCTAAAGCAGGGGTGGGGTTAATATTATTGTGTCAGGTGGTTTAGAGCAGGGGGGTTAATATAATCAGGTGGTCTATAGCAGGGGGTTAATATAATTGGGTGGTCTAGGGCAGTGGGTGGGGATAATATAATCAGGTGGTTTATAGCAGGGGGTTAATATAATCAGGTGGTCTATAGCAGGGGGTGGGGTTAATATAATAATTAGGTGGTCTAGAGCAGGGGTGGGGATAATATGATCAGGTGGTCTATAGCAGGGGGGTTAATATAATTGGGTGGTCTAGGGCAGTGGGTGGGGTTATACAATTAGGTGGTCTAGAGCAGGGGGTGGGGTTAATATAATAATCAGGTGGTCTAGAGCAGGGGGTGGGGTTAATATAATCAGGTGGTCTATAGCAGGGGGTGGGGTTAATATAATCAGGTGGTCTATAGCAGGGGGTGGGGTTAATATAATCAGGTGGTCTATAGCAGGGGGTGGGGTTAATATAATTAAGTGGTCTATAGCAGTGGATGGGGTTAATATAATCAGGTGGTCTATAGCAGGGGGTGGGGTTAATATAATCAGGTGGTCTATAGCAGGGGGGGGGGTTAATATAATCAGGTGGTCTATAGCAGGGGGTGGGGTTAATATAATCAGGTGGTCTATAGCAGGGGGTGGGGTTAATATAATCAGGTGGTCTATAGCAGGGGGTGGGGTTAATATAATCAGGTGGTCTATAGCAGGGGGTGGGGTTAATATAATCAGGTGGTCTATAGCAGGGGGTGGGGTTAATATAATTAAGTGGTCTATAGCAGTGGATGGGGTTAATATAATCAGGTGGTCTATAGCAGGGGGTGGGGTTAATATAATCAGGTGGTCTATAGCAGGGGGGGGGGTTAATATAATCAGGTGGTCTATAGCAGGGGGTGGGGTTAATATAATCAGGTGGTCTATAGCAGGGGGTGGGGTTAATATAATCAGGTGGTCTATAGCAGGGGGTGGGGTTAATATAATCAGGTGGTCTATAGCAGGGGGTGGGGTTAATATAATCAGGTGATCTATAGCAGGGGGTGGGGTTAATATAATCAGGTGGTCTATAGCAGGGGGTGGGGTTAATATAATCAGGTGGTCTATAGCAGGGGGTTATTATAATCAGTTGGTCCATTATTGTGAAGGCCTCAATAATACTTGGTGTTCTGTGAATTATTCATACACCTTTTATTAATTTACACCAATCCCATCAGTGATTTCGGGAGGACCTGACAACAATGTAAAGCTTAGAGATTCTCCCGATTAGGAAAACCCCAGGATTCCCCCATACCTTTTATGTTCCCATTGTGGGGGTCATCGTCCGGTTTTGCCATCAGTCCCTCCTCCACGGAGCGATCATAGACTGCAGAAAACCAATATATTCCTACATTACTGCCGATCACCAGATTCTTAGTAACAGCTCCACCAATACAACCCCCCCCCCCATTAGCCAGGTGTCCGTTCTGTTTGGGAGCTCTGGTTGACTCTGGCGAGTCCATACATTACATACATGGCTGCCATATAACGTTGTTTCCCCTGTAGACCCAGCAGGTCTATACATTACATACATGGCTGCCATATAACGTTATGTTTCCCCTGTAGACCCAGCGGGTCTATACATTACATACATGGCTGCCATATAACGTTGTTTCCCCTGTAGACCCAGCGGGTCTATACATTACATACATGGCTGCCATATAACGTTACATTTCCCCTGTAGACCCAGCAGATTCATACATTACATACATGGCTGCCATATAACATTATGTTTCCCCTGTAGACCCAGCGGGTCCATACATTACATACATGGCTGCCATATAACGTTACGTTTCCCCTGTAGACCCAGCGGGTCTATACATTACATACATGGCTGCCATATAACGTTACATTTCCCCTGTAGACCCAGCGGGTCTATACATTACATACATGGCTGCCATATAACGTTACGTTTCCCCTGTAGACCCAGCGGGTCTATACATTACATACATGGCTGCCATATAACGTTACATTTCCCCTGTAGACCCAGCAGATCCATTCATTACATACATGGCTGCCATATAACGTTACGTTTCCCCTGTAGACCCAGTGGGTCTATACATTACATACATGGCTGCCATATAACATTACATTTCCCCTGTAGACCCAGTGGGTCAATACATTACATACATGGCTGCCATATAACATTATGTTTCCCCTGTAGACCCAGCGGGTCTATACATTACATACATGGCTGCCATATAAAGTTACGTTTCCCCTGTAGACCCAGTGGGTCCATACATTATATACATGACTGCCATATAACGTTACGTTTCCCCTGTAGACCCAGAAAGTCTATACATTACATACATGGCTGCCATATAACGTTGTTTCCCCTGTACACCCAACGGGTCCATACATTACATTATACATGGCTGCCATATAACGTTGTTTCCCCTGTACACCCAACGGGTCTATACATTACATACATGGCGGCCATATAACATTACGTTTCCCCTGTAGACCCAGCGGGTCTATACATTACATACATGGCTGCCATATAACGTTGTTTCCCCCGTAGACCCAACGGGTCCATACATTACATTATATACATGGCTGCCATATAACGTTATGTTTCCCCTGTAGATGCAGCTTAATGAAACAGCTACTTTTATAATTAAACATTTAGGAAAGACAATAACATCTCATTCTATGGAGGCAAAGAAACTTACGACATTGGGTCTGATCGATGCAAGCCAAGATGGCGAAACCTGGAAAGAAGAAACATGGAATGATAAGGAAGCCTGGCGGTGATCTCCACCCCTGTCCTTCATTGCCGGGGACTTTGTGATCTCCACCCCTGTCCTTCATTGCCGGGGACTTTGTGATCTCCACCCCTGTCCTTCATTGCCGGGGACTTTGTGATCTCCACCCCTGTCCTTCAGGATTGCCGGGGACTTTGTGATCTCATCTGTTCTTTACCGGGTTCCCTTCAGTCACATTTTTCAGCATTATTGGCCCCCATGTCATCTCTGAGAGCCAGACCCCTCCCCCCTGACTCCCTATTGCATCTAGGTGTAGAGATAACAAACATCTGAGATAACTTACCTATAAGGACCTCCTTAGGCACCTTCCATGATGCTATAAGGAGATATCAATGAGATACAATGTATTTTAGTCACAATATTATCCAGCTACTGTTTCTTAAAAAAAAAGAAAAATGCTTCACAGCACAGTGTACACCATTCACACAAACGAGGATTCTTTACTGTAAGAGCATTGAGACTATGGGACTCTCTGCCACATAATGTATTGAACATGATGAGGAGGGGCCTTGTTAGATATAATATTAGGTTATAGGTTAAAGGGGTACTCGGCTGCTCAGCGTTTGGAACAAACTGTTCCGAATGCTGGAGCCGGCGACGGGAGCTTGTGATGTCATAGCCCCGCCCCCTCTTGACGTCATGCCCAGCCCCCTCAATGCAAGCCTATGGGAGGGGGCGTGACAGCTGTCACGCCCCCTCCCATAGACTTGCACTGAGGGGGCGGGGCTATGACGTCACAAGCTCCAGGCGGCAGCTCCAGCGTTCAGAACAGTTTGCTCCAAACTCTGAGCAGGGGAGTACCCCTTTAAACTTGATGGGCTGTCAATATTGGGGGAAGGTGTTAGGAAGTCTTGTGTTCTTCTTTACACCATTAACCGTGCTGTGCGGTCAAACTAACGCCCTATCTTTAGGTTTGCGCGATTGCAACAATGACCAATTTGTATAGTTTTCGTCATGTTTTACCACTGCTAAATATAATATCTTTCTTTATATTATGTTTACATATTTTTTATATGGAAAATGGGAAAAGGGGGTGATTTAAACTTTTAATAAGGAAGGGGTTAACGTATGCGTGTTAAAGGGGTACTCCGGTGCTCCAGCGTTATATGACGTAACACCACGCCCCCCTCCATTCATGTCTATAGACATGAATGGAGGGGCGCGGCATCACATCGTGAGGAGGTGTGGCCGTGATGTCATGACCACTGCCGCAGGAACCCGTTGTTTGTTTAGAACGCTGGGTGTTGTGGGAGGTCGCGGGGTTCCCAAGCAGGGGGGACCCTCACCATCAGACATCTTATCCCCTATCCTGTAGATGTCTCCAATGTTATAGGCATCACAGTTCCCCTACCTGTGGCTCTCGCTTCCATTTTGGGACCGCACGGCACAGTTAACGGTGTTAACAAGAAGCCCCCCCCAAATCTGGAGAGGTACAGGTTGGGGAACCCTGGCCTATATCAGAAATGACCTGTAGAACGAGGTATCAGAAAGTCATAGAACAAGACTCGAAGACACTTACCTGGCCCAGTATGTGAGTCATTGATGAGCCCTGATGTCCTTTTGTTACGTCTTCTCTCCACCTTGTGGAGTTTTTGGTCGCTAAAAAATGACAATACAGTTTTAATAATTATTATTTATATATATTATATATACACTATGACGAAAACATTGTGGACTGTCCTCCTGATTATTGTGTTTAGGTGCAAAGAGAACAAGTATACGGTCATGCAGCCGCCATAGACAGGTGATGGCGGTGGTGTGGAAGAACTTGACTGACCATAAAGAACCAGGACATCAACCCCATTCAACACCTGAATTGTAACACGAATATGTCCAGACCTTCTTGTCCAACACTAAGGCCCGACCTCACAAATGTGGCACAGATTCCCACAACCCCCAAAATCTTGTGGAAAGTATTAGAGAAGAAGACTGGAGGTTGTTATGGCTGTGAAAGAAGCCGAACCCCTTATTTACACCCATGGTTAGGGAACGGGACGTCTATCAAGCTAATGTAGACCTGATGGCCCGGCGGGTTTTGTTTGAGCTTTCTCTTGACCGACCTGTTTCACGCTCTTACCGTTTGTTTTGGATATGAGAATGAGTCGCGTTGATCTCTGTTTGAGAAAGAGACAAAGAAGGTCACAAAATGATATAGTAACCAACCAAAAACATACTAGAAGTGTATTCATACAGGAAAACCAAATGGATGTATCTTTAAAGGGGTAGTCCACTGCCCCAGCGTTCAGAACATTTTGTTCCAAATGGTGGGTGTGGGCTGCGGGGGTTGTGATGTCACGGTCATGTCCCCTCAATGCAAGTCTATGGGAGGGGGCGTGGTATCTGTCACGCCCCCTCCCATAGACTTGCATTGAGGGGGCGTGTGACATGACGAGGGGCGTGGCTGTGACGTCACAAACCCCGCAGCCCGCACCCAGCATTCAGAACAAAATGTTCAGAACACTAAGGCAGTGGACTACCACTTACAGGTACGCCCTGAGTCTGCTCCCGTTCTATAACAGCGTGGCCCCACGTCATAGTGGCTCAGGCCCGGCTTCTTACAACGGCCTGGACCCATGGCTAATAGCGCGAGGCACTGATTGCAGTGCTGCGCGCTATTAACCCTTTAGACATGACGTTCAAAATTGATCGCCACGTCTAAAGTGAAAGTAACTACTGCTGGTTAGCTCAGTGGGCTGTTTGGGACCGCCGCGGCGAAATAGCGGCGTCCCGAACAGCTGCAGGACACCAGGAAGATCGTTACCTGCCTCCTGCATGTCCAATCGCCAAATGACTGCTCAGTGCCTGAGATCCAGGCATGAGCAGTCAAGCGGCAGAATCATTGATCAGTGTTACTCTATGGGATAACAATGATCAATGTAAAAGATCAGTGTGTGTGTAATGTTATAGCCTCCTATGATCTTTATTATTTTTTATTTTTTCACTTTTTTTTGTGCAATGTTATGGACCTACAGAATAAGGAGAAGGTGACATTTTTACCGAAAAATGCAATGCTTAGAAACAGAAGCCCCCAAAAGTAGCAAAATTGCATTTTTTCTTCCATTTTGTGGCTGAATTATTATAAATTTTTTTTGCTGTTTCGCCATAGATTTTTGGGTAAAAGGACTAATGTCATTACAAAGTAGAATTGGTGGAGCAAAAAATATATTTTTAAGTGGAAAATTGAAAGAATTATGATTTTTTATAGGTAAGGAGGAAAAAAAGAAAAATGGCAAAACCCTGAGTCCTTAAGGGGTTAAGCAGCTTCACAACCAAGTACGGTTTTAACAGAAGCGGCTTTAACAGAGAACATAGAAAAGATAACACTCACCCGATGTGGTAGGTGGGTCTATGACACCCTCCCGTGTCCTTCTCTTCATTCTCTTCTTTCTTTTTTTGTTTTTCTTCTTCCTCCATTTAATCTTTGGTTGAACGTCAGGTGGTTTTTCAGGAATTTCTTGGGATGGTAAAGAAGCCTTGACTGGATCCTGAGTAACATTGCAGGGTTGGACGGCCTTTATCTTCGTGTGAATGAACGACCTATAAAAGTACAACATGATACAAGGGTGTGAATTATTACAAGAGATCTTTCAATTTATTTTGGAAATTAAACGGGTACTCCGCCCCTAGACATCTTATCCCCTATCAAAAGGATAGGGGATAAGATGTCAGATCGTGGCGGTCCCGCCGCTGGGGACCCCCGGGATCTCGGCTGCTGGACCCACCTGTAGCGGCTTCCGGTAGAGCTGGAGGCTCTCATTTTAACACCTCCCGACCACGGTGACGTGAGATCGGGACGTCACGACTCCGCCCTGTGTGACGTCACATCCCGCCCCTCAATGCAAGTCTATGGGAGGAGGCGTGACGGCGTGAATTGCATTGAGGAGCGGGGCGTGACGTCACACGGCGGTGGAGTCGTGACGTCCCGTTCTCACGTCTCCGTGGTCGGGAGCTGAAGTCTCCAGCGTTTAAGGAAGCCGCAACAGGTGGGTCCTGCAGCCAAGATCTCGGGGTCCCCAGCGGTGGGACCCCCGCGATCTGACATCTTATCCCCTCGCCTGTTCCCAGTCCTACTAGTCACCCATTATACTTGTTGACAGCAGCTTACACCCCCCTAACTAGAGGTTCCAGTTTCTAGAGAGCAGTGCGAAACAGCTGTGTCATCTCAGGTACTGAGCCACCAACACAATCAACATCTCCAGCATTACAAGGGTTTCCCTTCTTCTAGATCACAATTTATTTTGTAGATAATGCAAAACTATGCCACATCTTATTAGTAAAATTGCCTGCTTTCTATGTTGTGCCCATCCACTGTTTCAACTGTTTACAGCTCATTGCCTAGGTTGCCGACCACTGCTCTGCTGTTAAAGTGCATGGCCTGGCTTCTGACATCACATTCTTTCTGCAGAAGAGGGCCGGGTGGTCAGAATCTCGGAAGTGCGCTCCCCTGCTTGACCCCCTTCCTTGTGTGAAGGTGGCAGGTGAATTGCAGGTGGCACCGTCCATGTACCGTCCCTGGAGCCGTCTATGATGGGTGTCACACACACACAAGGTGGCCGGGAAGAGGAGCAAACCCCCGAGATAAGTATTTCATTTGAATGTCCCATAAGTCATGTACTGTCCATAGATATATATGAGGCACATTTAAAAAGTTTAGCACTTTTTGAAAAACTCTATTGATCTCAGAACAAATGACATAATTTTTTTACGTGGTCACCTTGACAGACCGAACTATTCAAGTGAAACACTAAGATACGACCACATACTACTTCTCGCAACAAAAATATTTACAGTATATACTATATTTACACTCACCCTACTTCTTGAGTAGGTAAATGGTCGGGAACATCCATTCTGTGGAGAAAAACACAACAATAAAAGCCTTAATAAGTTCACAATGTACTAGATCAGCGTTTTCCAACCAGTGTGCCTCCAGCTGTTGCAAGACTACAAATCCTAGCATGCTGGGAGTTGTAGTTTTGCAACAGCTGGAGGCACGCTGGTTGTGAAACACTGCTCCAGAACAATAAAGATTTGAATACCATTTATGATTCAAGAAAGAGGCCAGGTTTTATGGGCACTGCAATGGGCACCATTAGCTTTGGGACCCCATATCTGATCCCTATGGCTTTCCTGGCATGCTGGGAGTTGTAGTTTTGTAACAGCTTCAGGCACGCTTGCTGGGAAACACTGCTCCAGAACAATAAAGATTTGAATACCATTCAAGATTGAAGGAAGATGCCAGGTTTTATGGGCACTGCAATGGGCACCATAAGCGTTGGGACCCCATATCTGATCCCTATGGCTTTCCTGGCATACTGGGATTTGTAGTTTTGCAACAGCTGGAGGCACACTGGTTGGGAAACACTGCTCCAGAACAATAAAGATTTTAATACTATTCATGATTCAAGAAAGAGGCCAGGTTTTAGGGGCACTGCAATGGGCACCATTAGCATTGGGACCCCATATCTGATCCCTATGGTTTTCCTGGCATGCTGGGAGTTGTAGTTTTGCAAAAACTGGAGGCACACTGGTTGGGAAACACTGCTCCAGAACAATAAAGATTTGAATACCATTCATGATTGAAGGAAGATGCCAGGTTTATGGGCACTGCAATGGGCACCATTAGCGTTGGGACCCTATATCTCATCCCTATGGCATTCCTGGCATGCTGGGAGTTGTAGTTTTGCAACAGCTGGAGGCACGCTGGTTGGGAAACACTGCTTCAGAACAATAAATATTTGAATACCATTCATGATTCAAGAAAGAGGCCAGGTTTTATGGGCACTGCAATGGGCACCATTAGCATTGGGACCCCATATCTGATCCCTGTGGCCTTCCTGGCATGCTGGGAGTTTTGCAACAGCTGGAGGTACACTGGTTGGGAAACTATGTATTAGATACATACATGAAAATATTACAATGCCAGGGCTGGATCAGGATGGCTTAACACACATTATACGGGGTCTACCATGAAAGCCAGGGGCACCTCTGTAGCCAGACTGCCCTGCCCTTCCTGTATATACTCCGCTCTATGTTGTATACGCCACGGCCTAAAGTTCATATAAACCAGGAGACACCAAACCCTAGAATATGCGGCTCAAGTCCATCCCTACCCCCAACCTAGTCTAAGGCAATCCTCTAAATTGACTATATCAGGGGGCGGCACACACTACTTTCTAGTTATGGTTGATATCTGACCCCAGAACAGAGAGATATAAAAACGAATGCAAACCTGTCCCCAAGAACTACAACAATAAAGACTGATTTACCTCGAGGAGGACAGCGCACTCTGCGTGGTAACAATAGACACAAATCACGCCTGCATTTGGCCGGAGTCAGGAAGTTATGCAATGTTAAAGCTCTGTAGATTCTTCTGCTTAATCATTAACTCTTTTGCAGCCGGTTTCTACTCTACGCAGCTCTTCCTGTCACTAATAAGCCCGGCCCACGATTGCACCCAATATGGCTGCCAAAAAATAGCACCTTTAAACCCACTGAATGACTACCTAAGATGAGTCTCGCAAGGCAGATCATTATGACGCCTAGTCCTGGTGCAGAATGTTCTACTTCAGAAAAATAATTCTACGTAAAAAAAAAAAAATTAAAGATGGCCGCCCTGCCACATTGAGACTGACAATCAGAAGATGGCCGCCGGAGAACCTCGTGCATCTAAAATGGGAGACAGGCCTGGTTGCACTTGGGAAGAAAATCAGCCTTGGAATCTCTCCTGTCTTAAGTAGAGGGGTCGAAGACTATCTCAAGAGATAAAACAGATATAGAAAAGACGAGAGACTGACCTGAAGTGTCGTCCTCCGGACGATCGAGAAGACTGGAAGACTGCTCTACCGGTCCGGCGACTTCTGCTCCTCCACTTTCCTCTCTCCACCTCTGCTCCTCCTCTTTCCTCTCTCCACCTCTGCTCCTCTTCTTTCCTCTCTCTACCTCTGCTCCTCCTCTTTCCTCTCTCCACCAATGCCCTTCCATCAGGTGACCCCCGCTCCTCCTCTTTCCTCTCTCCACCAATGCCCTTCCATCAGGTGACCCCCGCTCCTCCTCTTTCCTCTCTCCACCAATGCCCTTCCATCAGGTGACCCCCGCCCACAAATCAGATGACCTCTGCTCCACGTAAGCTCCACCTCTTCCTCCGGTTCTCCTCTATTTTGCGTTCCAGCACTTTTTCCCGTAACAGGCATTGTTCTATGATGATACAACCTGTTTACATGTGTCACAATATATTGCGTACTTACTACAACTTCTCATTTTGGCAGCACAACAAGAAATAACATAAACTGTTTCCCTTTCCTTAGTGAACCAAAGGTCATTTTGAGATTCTTCAGATTTTTGGCTTCTGTCAGGATCAGACATTGCTGAATAAGACATTAACCAGACAACATTCTTCTGTGTGATTTTATTTTAAATATTTCAAACATAAACCCTGAAATGGTGCGAAATCTAAATTAATTGTAAACACTGTAAAATCCCCTTCGTCTGCCATGACTAACCGGTTTTTCTTGCCAGGATTGCGGCTGATAGTCTGGCACACGGAATTCCTTTTAGCCTGTTTACATTGTGTGTTTGCCCTTGTTCACACGGGTATAATCCTCACCTCCTCATCCCCCTCTCTGCTTCTGATTGACAGTCAGCTGGAAGCCGAGCCCTGTTTCTGAAAATCACACTTGTGCGCAATGTGTATGTATACTGCAGGAAGGAGTTCTTCCATGTGACTATTGAGCCTTCAGTAAAAGAGGGACAAGACCTGGACGACCCCTTCTTCTTTGCCAGAGAACGGTGGAAAAATGTACAGGACTTTCCTCCTTCCTTTCCAGGAGGTTGGTCCATGGGGGAGAATTTTCAGCTTCATTATGGGGCCCAATCATTGCTATGTACGCCATTGACAGTTTTACACTAAGATGAGTTGTGGGAAACCTCATTGTCCTTAAAGGGGTACTCACTGTTCCGAACGCTGGAGTCGGCACTGGGAGCTTGTGATGTCATAGCCCCACCCCCTCATGACTTCACGCCCCGCCCCCTCAATGCAAGTCTGTGGGAGGGGGCGTGACGGCTTGCATTGAGGGGGCAGGGCGTTATGAGGGGGTGGGGCTATGACATCACAAGCTCCCAGCGCAGGCTCCAGCGTTCTGAACAGTTTGTTCCAAACGCTGAGCAGTGCAGTACCCCTTTAAGATGAGTCCTAAATATGAGTTCTGAGATAGTCTAGAGATGTTCATTTATGATTAAAGGTCAATAATATGGGATGAACCAAAAAAAGGCTCCACTAATGATCTTCTTTTCTCTCCATTGGGACCTATTGGTGCTGTAATGGGCACATAGATATATAAAGGGGCATCTGTGATTGGGCAGCCTATAGTGAAATACTGCATAGATGACTCAAAGACGCTTAGTGTGCATGGGCACTTATCAAGGTTGGTTTTGCGGACCCAGCACAACAAAGGTTTAGAGTGCGGTAATAAGGTCTCACTGCAGCCTTGCACAGTAGACAAACAAGAACCAACGACCTCCAGAATAGGTTGAAACATGTCGGACGCTGAGAGACCACAAATAACAGGTAGATGGGCAAAACGTTCATTCCTGTGGTGGACCACTGGTGTATGGCGGAACCACGAGTGTAGCGGTGTGAGTGGTGGGATCAGATGGTATTAACCCCTGGGGCAAGATGTTGTTAACCCCTAATGTTCGTGACACCAGAGTGGTTTTCGGGTACCGGAATCTCCGCTATTCCAATGGCTAGTTAAGGAAAGGAGAGTCCACAACGAGTTATGGTTTAACGGAGGCTTTACTGAGTATAAGACAGATGGAATTATCTTCACAGCTAAGGCCAGATTCCCAGAGAGGTGGCCAGGAACCCAGAGGACCTCGCAGCTTGCTGGGACCAATAATACTTGTAATAGACTTGACTTGAGATTGGACTTGACTTGACTATAAGCTGGACTTGACTACTTGTAGTGACAGCAGACATAGACTTTAGACTTACTGGAATGACTGTAGCTTTGTGGCCTTCCAGGTGCTGGTCACTGGAACTAAGATCTGTACTGGCTGGTTCTCAGTAAAGGAAGAGAAGAGAGTGAATTGTAATGGCCGCCCCTTTATATAGTGGGGGGCCGGACTAAGGCCCATTGGTCAAGCTGCAGGTCATAGGTTAAGCTGGTGCTCTCTGGGAGAACATGTGACAACAAATCCTGTGACAACATAACATAACATGTGACATTCCACAGGTCCTTGAGACCTCCCACAGGTCCTTTAGACTATCTAAACATTAGGACACTGACTACACATAAGATAAGATAAATAACATTATAGAAACAGCAGGGGAGACCCCAGGTCACTGAGGGTCTAAACCTGACAGGGCCTAAGGGTAGTACAGGACCATGTCCTGTACTGGGACATTATATTCCCAACATGCAACCTGTTTCTCTCAGCGCCCAAAGTATTTCCACCTATCCTGGAGGTCGTTGGTTCTTGTTGGGCAGCTGATAAATATAGATGATATTTGAGGGATGACAAGAAATGTCTTCAGTTCCTCAAGGTGCGCGCAGATAGCGTTGGGCCACAGCTTTTGTCCTCACTCCTGTTATAACTCCTCCTCCTTCAGATTTGGGTGCACCAGATGATCACCAGCTGATAGGGTGTTGTCACAGTGACTTCTATAAAATAGAAAAGGAATATACAGGGGAGCAAACGTTTCTTAACTGGTTGGACTCTATAACACCACTGAGGGTGACGAGAGGGCAGACATGGTCAGGATCTGTATGACGCTACATCTACTTTGTAATGTGAACAGGGACGTGCGTGGGGCATATACAGTATGTTAATGTAATAGCTTGTAATGATAATTTTAATGCACAGACCTACATGTTTGTTGTGTTTATACATAATAAAGCAAATGTCTAATATTGAGCAGGTCTCTCTTGTTCTCTTTGAGGCCTGAACTCCAGAGGACCTCTGTAGGTGCCCTGTGGTATCTGCCCCCGATCCATGAAGATCTGTGAAGTCCTGTACGTGGTGATGTGTGGCCTCCATGAAGAAGGACCATGGAACGCCCTTCAGCTCCTCTCACAGGGCTTTATTTCACATCAAATATCTATGTATCTATGGGATGTGACATTTCTATTTCCAAGCCTAGTGCTTCTCTAGGGTCACTTGTAAATACTTGTAGTCAATGTCCGACTCATTTTAACACTTTGAAACACGATTAGGGATATGAGCCAAACCCAAACCCTCTCCACCAAGTATAGTCACCCCTCTCTGGGCAGCTGTTTGGGTTCTTGCTCCTTGAAAATATATATTAGCTTCTGGTTGGCTTTAGAAACACCCTTGATCCAGCTGGTGCATGGAGACAGACATACCCAAATAATGATCCCATACAGTACCCAAATAATGATCCCATACAGTACCCAAATAATGATCCCATACAGTACCCACATAATGATCCCATACAGTACCCATAATGATCCCATACAGTACCCATATAATGATCCCATACAGTACCCACATAATGACTCCATACTGTACCCACACAATGACTCCATACTGTACCCACACAATGATCATATACAGTACCCACATAATGATTCCATACAGTACCCACATAATGATCCTATACAGTACCCACATAATGACTCCATACAGTACCCACATAATGATTCCACACAGTACCCACTTAATGATCCCATACAGTACCCACATAATGATTCCATACAGTACCCACTTAATGATTCAATACAGTACCCACATAATGACCCCATACAGTACCCACATAATGATTCCATATAGTACCCACTTAATGATTCCATACAGTACCCATATAATGATCCCATACAGTACCCACATAATGATCCCATACAGTACCCACATAATGATCCCATACAGTACCCATATAATGATTCCATACAGTACCCACATAATGACTCCATACTGTACCCACACAATGATCATATACAGTACCCACATAATGATTCCATACAGTACCCACTTCATGATTCCATACATTACCCATTTAATGATCCCATACAGTACCCACATAATGATCCCATACAGTACCCACATAATGATCCCATACAGTACCCACATAATGATTCCATATAGTACCCACTTAATGATTCCATACAGTACCCACATAATGATCCCATACAGTACCCACATAATGATCCCATACAGTACCCATATAATACCACCATATGCAGCCATCTCTACTTTTGTTCAGCTGCCATATGTTAGAGTGTAATATACAAGAGTTTTGCCGACATTCTTGCATGTGGATCTATCCTATGTACAGTATTGAGAATATCTGAATGAATACGGTACATATACTGCTCGGAATAGTCAGATAATAGTTTAGGTTCAATAATATATTTATTGGATTAGATGGGTCCCAATGTTTCATGGTGGATCTCCAAGGGGGTCTCAAACGTCTTCCAATAGTCTAGGCCCATTGTAGCCATCTTCTTCAGGGGACGCCTCTATAGTTATCCATAGGTCTTCATTCAATGGACTCGTATCTTTGGTCGGTGACTTCTTAGAATATATGGGCCCTTTATAAGAACTGGAACATAAAGTCATATCAGTCCTCTGTCTGGATCAATCATTATTGACAATAAAATGATCAATACAATATGAACGGTTCTAAGCCAATCTAATATTAGTAACTTTCGTCTTCCCGTGAGTATTGGTCCCCGATGACCCAAAGTATCAGATTCCTGTACACATAGAATGTTCTTCATCTGTAGATTGGAGGCCAAGGGGGAAGGAATGCTGGGAAATATTTTACAGACACAGTGAGGGGGACATTCAAAGTCCGTCGCAGTAAAAAAAAAAAAAAAATTTCTCGCCAACATTTTGGTGCGAAAAATTCCCGAAATATATTCAAAAATGTGTACGTTGGTTTTCTGCAAGGTTTGCACGGTTCACGTCAAAACTTCTAAAGTGGGCGTGTCAACGTAATTTGAGAATTTACGTTGAGTAGACAATTTACTTGAAGAAGACCATGTAAAAATTCACACCCGCTCTGAGGTGGTGTAAAACCTATATGATTTATTTTATTTTTTTTATTTTGTACTAAATGTTATGTTAAAAGCCTAGACAAACAATATATAGCTGTATATAACTATTAAAAGCAGTTTAATCCCCTTAGTTACTCTGATGATATTGCCCTTAAAGGGGTACTCCGCTGCTTAGCGTTTGGAACAAACTGTTCCGAACAATGGAGCCGGCGCCGGGAGCTCGTGACATCATAGCCTCGCCCCCTCATGATGTCACTCCCCACCCCCTCAATGCAAGTCTATGGGAGGGGGCGTGACAGCCGTCACGCCCCCTCCCATAGACTTGCATTGAGGGGGGGGGGATTACGTCATGAGGAGGCGAGGCTATGACGTCACAAGCTCCCGGCGTCGGCTCCAGCATTTGAAACAGTTTGTTCCAAACACTGAGCAGCGGAGTACCCCTTTAAGGACCATTTTTAAAAAAATTTTAATTATTATTTCAAAATTATTCTTTTTTTCAGCACTCGTTCTCAAAGTCCTAAAGCTTTAATTTTGTCACCTACACACTCATAATTTTTTTTTAACCCCTTAAGGACCAAGCCCATTTTGACCTTAAAGGGGTACACTCCGGTGGAAAACTTTAGTTTTTTTGTTTTTTAAATCAACTGGTGCCAGAAAGTTAAACAGATTTGTAAATGACTTCTATAAAAAAAAAAAATCTTAAACCTTCCAGTACTTATTATCGGCTGTATACTACAGAGGAAATGCTTTTCTTTTTTGGATTTCTCTTCTGTCACGACCACAGTGCTCTCTGCTGACCTCTGCTGTCCATTTTAGGAACTGTCCAGAGCAGGAGAAAATCTCCGTAGGAAACATATGCTGCTCTGGACAGTTCCTAAAATGGACAGCAGAGGTCAGCAGAGAGCACTGTGGTCGTGACAGAAGAGAAATCCAAAAAAGAAAAGCATTTCCTCTGTAGTATACAGCCCCTAAAAAGTACTGGAAGGATTAAGATCTTTTAATAGAAGTCATTTACAAATCTGTTTAACTTTCTGGCACCAGATGATTTAAAAAAATAAAAATAAAATAAATTAGTTTTCCACCAGAGTACCCCTTTTATACCAAGCCATTTTTATTTTTGCATTTTCGTTTTTTCTTTCCTCAGATATATCTTGCCTCAGATAATTTTTTTTCCCCCCGGATTGCAATTTTGGCGCATAGCTCGACAAAAGTGGCGCAAAATTTTTACTATTTGGCGCAAAAAAAAAAAAATCTAAAAAGTGGTGCAAATTTTTTTTTATCCATATACTGTATTTAAAAAAAAAAGTGTGGGTCTTTGAGAATCCCAGGTAAATCAATAATCAACGTAAAAGAAAAAACGTGTAGAAAAATACATCAATCTTTGAATTTCCCTGCCCGTGTGTTACATTTCTATTGTTTAAATTTGTTTTCCATTTTTGTTTAAGGGGGAATTCTACTTTACAACCATTTACCTAGTATCTACTGAGCGGTCACGTTTTTGACACAACTCTAGGTTTTACACCTGTGATATTCCATGGAGATCAATGGCCGGAAGAGATCTGGACGTTCCACCTTCTTTCTAGGGATCAGTAGGGATCACGTGATCATGGCCGCCATACTGATGTTACCTCCTGGACACTACGCCAGTAGACCCATCTGGTCTCTGCCTATTTCCCATAAACCCTGTTCTGAAGCGAATCATCGCCGTACGTACTTGTAATAAGACATCTGGGCAGATTTGTTCTTCTTCTTCCTGCGGAGACTGAGAAACACAGAGGATCATGTTTTATAGTTATGTTGTTTTTATCCTTAGTAATTATTCTGATGTTTTTGGTTATAGGTTATACTGCGCTACAGGGCCAAGATCAGTAGGGGAAGGTGACATGGAAGTGTGTAAAAGCCCCTCCCCCCCCCCCCCAATGCGTTTCCGACATCAAGGAACTATTTTTATCATGGACCCCTGATTAAAGGGGTACTCTGCCCCTAGACATCTTATCCCCTATCTAATGGATGGGGGATAAGATGTCTGATTGAGGGGGACCCCCCCACGATCTCCCCTGCAGCACCCCGTGTCATCTGCTGCACGGAGCGAACTTCGCTCCGTGCAGCAGATGACACGGGGTGCTGCAGGAGAGATCGCGGGGGGTTCCCTGCGGCGGGACCCCCGTGATCAGACATCTTATCCCCCATCCTTTGGATAGGGGATAAGATGTCTAAGGGCGGAGTACCCCTTTAAGGGTGTTCCTTGACATCGGAAATGCATTGGAGAGATTTTGTTGGGTGTGCCTGTGTGTTCCCACTTGGACCACAATAAAGATTTTTGAATAAGTTTGGATAAATTCTTTAAAGGTTAATAAGGGATATCTGCAAACCTTAACAGGAATTTTCGTTTTGTCAATAATGTCATTTTAACCCCTTTAGGACGTAGTGATTTTTTTAAATTATTTTTTTGCACTTTCTTCCTCCTCGCCTTTTTATATACAAAACACTTTAAATGTTCCACCTATAGACCCATATGAGGAAACTCAGGCAGGACCTCAGCTCAGCACAGTGTACAGAGCATACAGCAGAGTTCAGAAAACTGAGGGGGATGTGTGCAGCCTCAGCTAATCACAGCTCATCACACAGCTCAGCACAGTGTACAGAGCATACAGCAGAGTTCAGAAATCTGAGGGGGATGTGTGCAGCCTCAGCTAATCACAGCTCATCACACAGCTCAGCACAGTGTACAGAGCATACAGCAGAGTTCAGAAAACTGAGGGGGATGTGTGCAGCCTCAGCTAATCACAGCTCATCACACAGCTCAGCACAGTGTACAGAGCATACAGCAGAGTTCAGAAAACTGAGGGGGATGTGTGCAGCCTCAGCTAATCACAGCTCATCACACAGCTCAGCACAGTGTACAGAGCATACAGCAGAGTTCAGAAAACTGAGGGGGATGTGTGCAGCCTCAGCTAATCACAGCTCATCACACAGCTCAGCGTATAGAGTGTACAGGAGAGATCGGAGAGCTAAGGGGGGGGGATGCAGCCTCAAGCAATCACAGCCAATCTCACAGCTCAGAGAGCTGGGGGGGGGCTGCTGCCTTAGCTAGTCACAGCTAGTCAAAGGTATCTCCCTACTTGTCCAGAACACATTTCCCCCCCATCTCTTGCACAGACTTTGGACTCCTGCTGGCCTGGCAGAAGTCCAAAATCAGGAAATGCTGAGGGGGGATGTGTGCAGCCTTAGCCAATCATTGCTCATCTCACACTGAACTGCTCTGGGCTGTGTGTAGTAGAGTAGGGAGGAAGTTCTCCCCTGTATGGCTTCTGATGATGTCACACCTGCTGGGAAACACCCCTTTCCCAGTCTGTGGAGCTCACTGAGACTGAGCAGAAGATACAAAGCAATATCAAGGTAGAAAACTAAAAAATAATAAAAAATAAAGGCAGGGGGTGGTTCATCATTATAAGAAGAATGAACAGGGAGGATTACAAAATTTATCAAGATCATGACAGGTACTCTTTAAATTTTTAAAGGGTTAAGGAAGAAGAAGAGGTCGTATGTAATATATCTGGGGAACGAGTGGTCTGGCCCGTAGGAGGAGGCAGTAGATTATGGCCGAGGTCAATAGATATGATTGGTTGGTGCCTCCCACTTCTAACATAGGGTCCAATTTCTCCTGATAGCCACAACTAGGGAGAACTCCCCCATAGAAGACGCTGTATATCTCATATAGTAATAGTCTATGTCTCTATCCTGTATGGAGGACACTGTTCTTACCTGCGAATGCAGAAGAAAACACATAAAGAAAACAGCAAAACCCCCAACAAAACCGGCAGAGTAATAATTAGATGTATAAGATTCCCTTGGCAAGATAAGGCTTCATGAGTAAATTCGGGGCCAGTTGTTGTGTTCATCGTACAAATTCCAATCTCCTCCCGGATATCTGTAACATAAAGAAAAGTTCATTCATTTTTATATATTTTTTTATATATATATATATTAATTTTTTTATTTTTTTTTATTCATTTTTTTTCTTTCTCTTTGTTTTTTTTTTTTTCCAGAAGTGCAAGTAAAGCTGGGTGGGTGAAAGCTGGGTGGGGAGAAATTGGGAAAACTTTTAATTAAATGCACAATAACGTTCATTCCATTGAAGGCCAGTGAACCCCTACAGCAGATACTGAATGTTAAAGGGGCACCCCCTAGAAAAAAAATGTATCAAGTCAACTGGTGCCAGAAAGCTATACAGATTTGTAAATTATTTCTACATAAAAATCTTAATCCTTCCAGTACTTATCGGCTGCTGTGTGCTTCACGGGAAGTTGTGTAGTTCTTTCTAGTCTGACCATAGTGCTTTCTGCTGCCACCTCTGTCCATATCAGGAACTGTCCAGAGTAGAAGCAAATACCCATATCGAACTTCTCCTGTTTTGGACAGTTCCTGACTCGGACAGAGATGGCAGCAGAGAGCACTGTGGTCAGACTGGAAAGAACTACATAACTTCCTGTGAAGCATACAGTAGCTGATAAGTACTGGAAGGGTTAAGATTCTTAAATAGAAGTAATTTATAAATCTGTATAATATTTTACTTTCCCCTCCAGAGCACCCCTTTAAGGTAACCCCCGATCCCAACAAAGTCAAGAGATAAAAACTGCAGCAGACCTCCCCTTTATCCCCAGTGCATGTGAAAGCGAGGTAAGTGAAAACTTGATATCTACATAGGACACGTGACGCCAAATTCTCACTGGCGGAAATAGATACAGACATCAAACGTTTTCACTGAACATCTGAGAGTTCGAAAGGTGAAGTCATCTGAAACTTAGAGTCCGTCACAGATGATCAGTTCACCACGTGTCGTATAGACAGTGCAAAAACTCTATGGAAATTGACTAGGCACAGAGGAAACTGCGGGGGGGGGGGGGGGGGGGGGGGGGGCGCTACAGCAAAAAAAAGTTGGGAGACTAATACCCTACACACATTTTTTTAAGTCAAGTACAGGCAGTACAACTGGGAAAAGGGCAACTAGTGGTGCTCACGTGTGAATAAAGTTCAATAGAAAACTTAAAAAAAAAAAACATAGGCACTCACCATTAGAACGTAGCTTTTATTTATCCGTATAAAAAGTAGCTCATGGACGGGGAAACAGAAATGAGGTCCTTTTAGTTTTCCCGCCCATGAGCTACTTTTTCTATGGATGAATAAAAGCTACGTTCTAATGGTGAGTGCCCATGTTCTTTTCTACAATTTTTACTGTTTTCAATGGAAACTGAGCACCTATTTTCCTGCTGCTCTGTTTTATTTTCAGTTGGTGAATAGCTACTGGGTGTGGCTTAGCCAAGGGGGTGGGGTTTAAGAATCCTTACATCCTACTGTAGACAGGGCAGATGGGGGAATTTCAAGGGCCTTCTTATTGCTATGAATGCCACTAAGTGTTCTACATAGGATTTGCTCTAAGAAACCCCAAACCCCTTTCCAAAAAGTTCTGAGAATGTCCAGGACTGTTTACATTATTGGAGGATCGGAAGATGGGAAGGACCAAAAGGCCTCACAAGGAGCTTCTCCTCTATCTACATGGCTCCTATCTTCAGAAATGTGGCCATAATAGGCACAAAGGTATGTAAGGTGGGTTAACTGTATCCAGGCCTGGGGGGCAGCTAATAAATACAGATTTATGGGATGATAGTAAGGTAATAAGGCACTCACATATATCTCCACGTACAGATCCTCAAGAGCCTCCGCTTTCTTCTCGAAGAGGAATAAACCTTCTTCCTGTAATAAAGACTCCTCCTCCATTGTTGGGTGCTCCAGGATGGTCATCAGCCAATAGGATGTGTCTGATTTCACCTCCGCCATGTGATCATTCCTATAAAATATAAATGTTATGAAGCCGAGGGTCAAAAGTCACCCAACTGGTTATGCCTGTGTATAAGACGACTGGAGGTGATGAGGAGACGGGGAGGGTCAGATATCTGGCAGACGGTCAGAAATGATAAGTCAGTAAGGAAATGGTTATAAGTTGTAATAAACTAGATTTACATTGTAAGGTAGACTTTGATCTGGGGTGTGGTTGGGGCAGATATGTTTAAAGGGGTACTCCAGAGAAAGGATATTGTTTTCAAATCAACTGGTGGCAGAAAGTTAAACAGATCTGTAAATTACTTCTTTATAAAAACCTTAATCCTTCCAGTACTTATCACCTGCTGTATTTTCCGGAGGAAGTGGTGTAGTTCTTTCTAGTCTGACCACAGTGCTCTCTGATGACTCCTCTGTCCATGTCAGGAACTGTCCAGTGTAGGAGCAGATCCCCACAGCAAACCTCTCCTGCTCTGGACAGTTCCTGATATGGACAGAGGTGTCAGCAGAGAGCCAAACTCCAAAACATGGAGGAATACAGATCAGGATACAAAACAGGAAAATCCAAAACCAAACTCCATAAGATGGAGGAATATGGGTCAGGATACCAAACAGGAATACAAAATACAGAGCGCAGGTACAAGTACAAGACTCACAGTGTGAACACAGACTAAGATAACAAGGTTAAAGCAGAACAGACATACATAATCCTAAAAACCCGACAAATGTACAAAAAACCAAGCAGACCATTAAACCATGGTAAAACTCAGATATTAACACAGACATAGCAAAGGTGAATAATTAAACAGAGATAGTCATAGTAGATCTAATCACCCGCACCCAGTAACACCTGAAGAGACCTTTTATACCTCCAAGGGCTGGAGGGTTAACTCTTCCCAATCCAAGTAAGAACAGCACAGAAACTGTTGATACATAAAAACAGTCTGAACAGGATCTAAAATTGAAAAAATTCAAAAACACAAAAATGGGCATTACAACCTGAGGGGCCACAGTTTGAGATCACTGGTCTACCAGGTGGTTATGATCAGGTCCCATCTACATTCATTGTTCCTCATCTCCAGATTAATGGCCAAAGCAAAGTCTATGATGGAGGAAATGTTGGGACTATCTTTTACCGACACAATGTATCACACGTCCATTGATCAAAATCAATCAGCCAGATAATCTAAAGAGGGATTCTACTCCCCCCCCACCCCATTTATCTCCTTTATACTGACCTGCAATGTCTTAGACACAACCCAACCTTTGGCTGACACAAAGCCATTTTGGTTTTCCCCAGTCCACAATGGCCGCAAAGGAACAAGATGCTCCAACTTCATTCTAGGAATCAGATGGGCGCCCAACTTACGGTATGTTATCTTCAGTAAACTATGGCAGTAGACAGCTAAATATAGAATACCCCATTGGGTTACTGCATTTGTGCAGCTTGTCCAATAACTCATCCAATTTGCCGTTATACTCACCCGTAAAGACAGCCGGACGGGGCTTGATGTCGTCCTGTAGGGATTGAAAAAGAACATAGTTAATACTGGTTTTGTTTATCTTCTGCACGGCACCCCGGCTCTCCCCAGAAACAGTGTGACGAATTCTGAATTCTGTATAGTCCTTACATCTGGCAAACGCAGAAGAAAAGACATATCGCAAAATGTGGTCTCAAACTGTGGCCTTTCAGACAATGCAAAACTTCCACTCCCAGCATGCCCGGACAGCCGTTGGCTGCCCGGCAATGCTGGGAGTTGAAGTTTTGCAACATCTGTGTCATGACAGGGGATGGACAGGGAGAGTGCACCCTAAGCTGTCCCTAGAAACACTCTCCCTGCCTACTTGCCAATCTGCCCTAAATGATGGATCGCCAACTTGACGCCAGTCCCTTCCAGCGCTAAAGTGCAATGGGCGTAAAGGTACACAAAAAATACTGTACATAATTGAAGACAGGTCAGAAACGTAACGGTTAAACAACCAGATAAACCAGACAGGATATAAATACAAACAGGGCAGGATATAGCGATCCCCAACACGACTGGCAGGAATATTACAAGAAAAAGAAGCGTTGGGAAGTCGGATTGGTAGGACTGTACGGTTGTACTCATTGTATGAAACTGGAAAAGGTGTTCTTATAACAGGATATCTGTAACAGAACAAAAGTTGGGTTTAGAGGGTGGAGCGCGGGTCTACACAAGATCGGCCCCGAATAGGGTTCATTGGGTCGGTGCAATCCTACAGCAAATACTAAATATTCACATGAAGCCAAACTCAACTAAGTTAATAGGAAAAACTGCCGCAAACCACCCCCGTTATATCCATTGGTCTGAAGGTACTTACAGATATCCAGATATCAGTGTATAGATTCTCGTGAGCCTTGAAGTTCTTCTCCAACAGGAACAAACCTCCTTTCTGTAATAAATACCTGTCCTTCATATTGGGAGCGTCAGGATGTTCATCAACCAATAAGAAATAGGTCTGTCCCATTGACCTGTCTGATGTCACCTCTGCTGTGCGGTCATTGCTTATGTCTTTTTATCTATTTAATATAAAAAAGTAGACGGGCAAAGGTCACTCAACCGGTTGTACCAGGTGAAGACTTTCAGAAAGCAGTGGGTTTCAGCGACGCTGACCAGGAATGGACACATCAGGTGAGTAGAAGGGAGTTTATTGGAACAATGCAACGTGTTTCACCGTGCTTGCATAGATGCCTGATGAAGCCACGGAAGCGCAGTGAAACGTGTTGCATTGTTTCCTTTCTACTCACCTTACATGTCCATTCCGGGTCAGCGCCACTGAAACCCACTGCTTTCTGGAAGTCTTCACCTGGTACAACCGGTTGAGTGACACTTTCTGGAAGTCTTCATCTGGTATTGCTCGTATGGTTGGGGAGGCTGCAGACTGGGCATAATACTCCCTCACACTGACCATTGACGTGTGTCAGCTCACACAACCTCCTCTGGTAAGGGTTTTTTAAACTCATTATTTGAACCTTACACTGGCGGTTTTACGCTATGGAGCGCTCTTCCATTTCATTTTAGTTTACTCAACCGGTTGGACCTGTCTATAATATGGCTGGAAGTGACGAGAATACCAGGAAAGTTTTCTTGTGGTGTCTGAACCAAGATGTCAGCAGAAGGTCCTGTAAGATGTGAGGGACGACCTCCATGGATTTCTAGAGATCATCCCATGGGTCATGAAGCAACATTGGTATGGTGACAGTGAAACTCTACGTGGCTGGGGGTGCCAGACTCTACAATGGTATAAATAATACAATACTGTCCTAGTCATTGTAATACACAAATGAAGGGAAAGAAACACAACTTCTAACAATGCTTTATAACATAACAAGTAAGGGTGTATAAATGGGCACCTACAGATCACCCACTGACCTCATAATCAAAGCTGAAGGTCTGCCGTGTGTTTTGGCTATTAGATTTCACAGCCAGCCCTCAGTTTACTCTACCATCGGCTTGACAAGTGTAGAGTGTGTGCACCAGGACTGGCAAAGATGAACCAAGCCCAATCCGTCATGGCTACAAGTTTATCTGGTTCTGATCATAGGAATAGAAAAAATGAGTTGGTACCATGTTGGCTTACACAGTTGTAGGTGCATTTTTGAAGCTGGGGCCTTAGTATTATCCAGGGGTCAAGTCCTGAGAATAAAAGTGAGGGAACTCACCCAAGATTTCCACTCAAGGGCTGGTCCTGCAGGACTTCTACTCATGGGAACAGTATTCCTGCTGTGGAATAAAGTGCAGAAACTCCATTCCTACGTGTTCCTGTAGGACCTGAGCCCTGGTATTATCCCTACAGGTGCTATCAGCACTGTAACTTTAGGGTGGAGAGGTTGTATTTGCACTCGACACCGGTGTCTGGACCCCAAACACAACTTCATCACCTAAGGCAGAGGTCCCCACCCCAGTTCTCCTGTTCTATTCCGATAGAGTAAGTGAAAGAACCCAGAATTTTGGTGGCCAGTAGGACTGGGTTGGGGACCTCTGCTTAAAGAGACCCGTATTATACATGGCGCATAGTAGTTGGGGGCTCAGAGGCAGATCTTACATCGGACCCCAAACCTTTAAATTATTCCTCTGGGTACTAATATGTTTTTGGAACTATGTTGTGGTCCCGGTTATGTTGCTTGCGCAGTATTATTGATAACACCATATATAGCAGTGTCATGTCTATGGGACCTGTGTGGAGATTCAAGGCTTTGAGGGCTACACTTGGGAACAAATTGGGGGCCAAGCACTGGGCACTCAGCTCCAGATAACAGGATTGTATTGGAGGCGTGGCCAAGATAAGTGGGCGGAGATTGGATGGGGCATGAATCTGTCTCATATTCTTCTATGATTGAGGCTGATAATTGTTAGTTCTCTCCTGATATAAAACACAAATAATATCACACATAGAGGACGTCTTTAGACACAGATTCAAGTTTAATCCAGATTTTGTTATGCATCATATATATATATATATATATATATATATATATATTCAATCAATCAGACATATACAGTGCATCATTTGATCAGATATGGTAACAATGTGACACTAAAAGCAAGAACTTAATTGTTATTTTTTTTTGTTTGTTAATTTTAACTTAAAGGGGTACTCCACCCCTAGACATCTTATCCCCTATCCAAATAAGATGTCTAAACCCCCGCCCTCTCCTTGCTGCACCCGGCGTTAATTTAGAGAGTCGGGTTCAGCGCCGGAAGCTCGTGATGTCATGTACACGCCAGCTTGTGATGCCATGGCCATGCCCCCTCAATGCAAGTCAATGGGAGGGGGCGTGACGGACGTCACGCCCCCTCCCATAGACTTGCATTGTGGGGGCATGGCCATGACATCACGAGTGGGCGTAGCCGTGACATCAGGAGCCTCCTTACTGTATTGCCAGTCATCCGGATGTCTGGGGTGCAGCAGCCGAGATCAGACATTTTATCCCATAGACATGAATGGAGGGGGGCGTGGTGTGACGTCACAAGGGGGCGTGGCCGTGATGTCACGACCACTGCCGCAGGAACCCGGCATTTGTTCCTGCAGGGGATCGCATGGGGGGGGGGGGGGTCAGACATCTTTTTCCGTATCATTTGGATAGGGGATAAGATTTATAGCAGCGGAGTACCCCTTTAAAAGCATTTAAGCAATATATAAAATGTTATGGCCCGGATGAAGAACTGACGGAGATCCTTCTAACCCTGGTGGGGATCATCTCCAGAGGTCACTGCAAAATAAAAAGAGAATTTTTCTCAAACTTTAGACCAAGATGCTGAATTATTGCAGTATTAAAAAAAAAAAATAATAATAATAGATAAAAAATGTGACCTATATGTTCATAGACATATGCCAACATAAAACACAAACTTATGCCACAAAACAGCCGAAATAAAAGATGCAGCATTCTTGTACAGCCGTCAAATGAATCTACGTATAAAGAAAGGTTTTATTTGTTTTGTGTTTTATTTTTTTTTCCCAGCAAACTTATAGCCTTGAAGAGTTAACAGGGTGTGAACTTTAGACGTCCCCGGCTGTGATTTATCACCAGTTCTCTAGTTCATATAATTCTATTGGGAAGATTTAGCTTAGACGGAGAAGTGAGTCACAAGGAATCACGCGTTTTACAGCTCTTGGCTGCTTATTCAGGCTCAACTTATTGTAACATCATGCGGAGCAGATGGAACCATTGGCCCCACTTCAGGGGACTGGTCCTGTGTATACCTATATACCTATATACCCCTGAGCCCACAAGGGAACGTCCCAAGTAATCGGATTACAGATAATATGTGTCAATTGTTCTAAAGGAGTATTGTGCCTATTGTCCCACACAGTAATAGTGCCCCCTTGTCCCCCCATATAGCAGTTAGGCCCACCTCTGTGCTCCCATCCCATATACCAGTAGAAGGTTCCCATTAGAGATGAGCGAATTTACAGTAAATTCGATTCGTCACGAACTTCTCGGCTCGGCAGTTGATGACTTTTCCTGCATAAATTAGTTCAGCTTTCCGGTGCTCCGGTGGGATGGAATACAGTGGATACAGTATTAGGAGACTCTTTCCTAGGACTGTATCCACCTTTTCAAGCCCACCGGAGCACCGGAAAGCTGAACTAATTTACGCAGGATAAGTCATCAACTGCCGAGCCGAGAAGTTCGTGACGAATCGAATTTACTGTAAGTTCGCTCATCTCTAGTTCCCATGTTGGGGTCCAAGTGGTCGAATCAACACTGGTCACATATCTAATGTAATAAAATATCCAATATCGCCTTTCGATAATAAATTAGCTGTCAGAGACGCGGTTAGCCCCTTTAGGATGCAGCAAATCTTAAAGGAGTACTCCGGAGCTAACCTTTTATGGGGGAATTGTAGCATGAGGCAAAAGTCATATAACATTCTAATATACTCACGTTTTCCATATGGTCTTCTCCTCGGAAGCTGGGTCCTCTGATGACGCTCGACCGCGTCTTCCTCACGATCCGGCGCCATCTTCGCCGGTGACTCTTCGCTCCCATGAGTCACTGCGGGCTGTGCCGGCCTCCCCGCCCGGAGTCGGCTACTCCCCCAAAGTTAATTTATTCTGCGCATGCGCGGTACTACGCAAATAGCGTAGGGCTAACGCTAGGCTCCTATTGCTGCCTACGTTAGCCCTACGCTTTTTGCGTAGTGCTGCGCCTGCGCTCCATAGAATGTACTTCTATATACTGTACACCGCTCCAGCACCCCCTGCTCTCCCTATACCCTGTGCCTCCCTTTAGCCGCTGATCTCGCCCTCTCCCCCAGTATATGATCCAACCGGCCCGGAAGCCTCAGGTCTCGGGGGCGCGCCTGTGTGTTCTCCGGCATTACAGCTGCGCGGACTCGGGGTCCGGGAGGAGGAGGACGGTGGAGGCGGAGGTGACAGCAGGGCAGCGCGGCGCGCATCATCCCTCAGTCTCCAGGGTGAGTGACACTACAGACCGGGGGAGGGCGGCACTGGCAGTTGTGTGTGAGTGGGAGAGAGAGGAGCCCCCTGCAGGGGAGAAGGGGCAGGTGTGCCAGGTGAGGAGGGGGCACAGCCTGGACCCTGGGGGGCACTACTCTCTGGGGTTTGCAGAACTGGGGGCAGCATGGGCACTGTTTGCAGGAATGCATTATATATAGTGTGTGTCGTAATGGGGGAGCCCCTTTAACTTTAGGGAGTCTGTAGTGAAGCAGCTTTGTGGGGTCACCCCAAACTCTACATGGATACATGTGTAAGACAGTGGTCTCCCAGCTGTGGACCCTCCAGCTGTTGCAAAACTACAACTCCCAGCATGCCCGGACAGCCTTCGGCTGTCCGGGCATGCTGGGAGTTGTAGTTTTGCAACAGCTGGAGGCACCCTGGTCGGGAAACACTGCGCTAGTGGGCACATGGAAGGAGGGAAGGAGCTGTGGGCGTTACTTTATTATAATTTATTATAATTTCCTGGGGGGGGGGGGGAAAGAGCAGCAGCTAACAGGAAGCTGGCGCAGGGAGTCATGGGAAATGTAGTCTTATGGCTGCTTACTGCTACAGGTGGCAATTACAAGAGAATGGCCGGGCCGAATTTGACAAATGAGGTATCGTTGGAAAGGTCTTTGAAAGAGCTATCAGTTGAGGTAAACTTTTTTTTTAAGTGCCAGCGCTCCGGAGTACTCCTTTAACTTTTGCATTTTAGTTTTTTTTCCTCCTCGCTTCCTTAGAACCCTAATTAGTTAATTTTTTCGTCCACAGACCCATGTGAGACTTGTTTTTTGTGAAACCAATTGTACTTTGGAATGACATCCTTTCTTTTACCATAAAATGTACGGCAAATAAAAATATTTAAAAAAAATATATATATATATATATATATATATTTGTTGGGGGCAACTGAGTTTTTTTTAAATTAACTTTTGGAGGGTTTTGTTTTCACGCAGTGCACTTTATGGAAAACATGTAGGTCAATGCGGTTAAAATGTTACCCAATTATCCTACTTTTAACCCCGTAAGGACACAGGAAATTTAAATGTTTGTGTTTTCGTTATTTCCTACAGTCAGGATCAGTAAGGGCATTAGCATGGCTTCCTATGATGGGGGAGAGGTTCTGGGTGGGGTCCCATGAATTTAATTAGCTTAAGGAGGGTATCCACCATAAGGGGATTTTAGTACGTACCTGCCAGACAGTAATGGACATGCTTAGGAAGGATCCATGCTTGTCTTGGGGCTTAAAGGGGTACTCCCGTGGAAAACTATTTTTTTTTATTTATTTTTTTAAATCAACTGGTGCCAGAAAGTTAAACAGATTTGTAAATCACTTCTATTAAAAAATCTTAATCCTTCCAGTACTTTATAGGGGCTGTATACTAAAGAGAAATCCAAAAAAGAAATGCATTTCCTCTGATGTCACGAGCACAGTGCTCTCTGCTGACCTCGGCTGTCCATTTTAGGAACTGTCCAGAACAGGAGAAAATCCCCATAGCAAACATATGCTGCTCTGGACAGTTCCTAAAATGGCCAGCAGAGGTCAGCAGAGAGCACTGTGGTCATGCATTTCTTTTTTGGGTTTCTCTTTAGTATACAGCCCCTAAAAAGTACTGGAAGGATTAAAGGGGTTCTCCACTGCCTTAACCTACTTGTGGCTATATGTTATTATGGCTTTTTTTTTTCCGGTTGCTCACGGTTCTGTATGTGGTGTTTTTCTTACCTTGGTTCCAGACCCGGAAGCTGGTTTCTTCATTTGCTTCCTGCCTTGCCTCGACCACTTTTATTTTCTTCCGCCGCCATCTTGCCATCGGGACGTCACCGTGGAGGGTGGTGTGTGGGAGGCCGGCCGGCCTGCCCCTCACTCCGTACGTGCCCGCCTCCCTCGCGACTGAATCCTCTGGTGTCATCAGCGCGCACCTCCTTACTTTCAGCTTCTTCTAAGCTGAATGCGGATTGGGCTGCTTTCGTCGAATCGGATCCCATGATGGGCGCATACGCAGGTCGTCCTCGCTCAGGAGGGTCATCTGCGCATGTGCCATTGTGATGTCCCGAGGCTGACATCACAATGGCACATGCGCCCATCACGGGATTCGATTCACCGAAAGCAGCTGAAAGTAAGGAGGTGCGCACTGATGACGCCAGAGGATTCAGTCGCGCGGGAGGCGGGCACATACGGAGCGAGGGGCAGGCCGGCTTCCCACACACCACCCTCCACGGTGACATCCCGATGGCAAGATGGCGGCAAAAGGAAAAAAAAAGTGGTCGAGGCAAGGCAGGAAGCAAATGAAGAAACCAGCTTCCGGGTCTGGAACAAAGGTAAGAAAAACACTACATACAGAACCAGAAAAAAAAGCCATAATAACATATAGCCACAGTACTAACTAACTGCCACAAGTAGGTTAAGGCAGTGGAGAACCCTTTAAGATTTTTTTTAATAGAAGAGATTTACAAATCTGTTTAACTTTCTGGCACCAGTTGATTTAAGAAAAAAAAAAATTCCACGGGAGTACCCCTTTAATGGCTATGTTGTGAGATTACCATATCGCTGCTGCTTTCTTTTTGTGAAATGGCTATTACCTGTTGGGGTTCCCACCCTCCATCTACAAATCCCAGGCTCCTTTGTAAGTGTGAGGTCACTTTTCTCCCTCCCACACATCATCCACCCCACCCATTGAAGCACAGCTGGGACAATTCTCTGCAGCCCTGTGGAGAATGATCTCCCTCCCACCCATCGGTCGCTCGACCCAATGAAGCACAGACAGACTCCCTTTGAACACCTGACTAGTGATGCAATGTCTCGGGCCGCACTGCAACCTGGGTAAACCTGAAACAACACTCATTTTGTGTGCTGCTAAAAATTAAACATTGGGCAAAGATCACATAAGAATTGTGAGACCACCAGACACTATATTATGAACTACAATAACTTTATAGTCCCTGTAGCAAAGTCAAATAAAATCAATTTGCGAAATATCCCTTTAAATAAAAAACAGCCTTGTAGTAGAATGTTATATGGACATGTATTGTCCCATCTGTCTCCTCCATTACAGAAAATGGGTACTACAGGCCTATGGGTACTACAGGCCTATGGGTACTACAGGTCTATGGGTACTACAGGTCTATGGGTACTACAGGCCTATGGGTACTACAGGTCTATGGGTACTACAGGTCTATGGGTACTACAGGTCTATGGGTACTACAGGCCTATGGGTGCTACAGGTCTATGGGTACTACAGGCCTATGGGTGCTACAGGTCTATGGGTACTACAAGCCTATGGGTACTACAGGTCTATGGGTGCTACAGGCCTATGGGTGCTACAGGTCTATGGGTGCTACAGGCCTATGGGTGCTACAAGCCTATGCGTACTACAGGTCTATGGGTACTACAGGCCTAAGGGTACTACAGGCCTATGGGTACTACAGGCCTATCGGTACTACAGGCCTATGGGTACTACAGGCCTAAGGGTACTACAGGCCTAATGGTACTACAGGTCTATGGGTACTACAGGTCTATGGGTACTACAGGCCTATGGCTACTACAGGCCTATGGCTACTACAGGCTTATGGGTACAGGTCTATGGGTACTACAGGCCTATGGGTATTACAGGTATATGGGTACTACAGGCCTATGGGTACTACAGGCCTATGGGTACTACAGGTCTATGGGTACTACAGGTCTATGGACACTACAGGACTATGGGTACTACAGGTCTATGGACACTACAGGACTATGGGTACTACAGGCCTATGGGTACTACAGGACTATGGGTACTACAGGCCTATGGGTACTACAGGACTATGGGCACTACAGGCCTGTGGACACTACAGGACTATGGGTACTACAGGACTATGGGTACTACAGGTTTATGGGTACTACAGGCCTATGGGTACTACAGGTCTATGGGTACTACAGGCCTATGGGTACTACAGGCCTATGGGTACTACAGGCCTATGGGTACTACGGGTCTATGGGTACTACAGGCCTATGGGTACTACAGGTCTATGGGTACTACTGGACTATGGGTACTACAGGTCTATGGAAACTACACTCTATGGGTACTACAGGTCTATGGGTACTAAAGGTCTATGGGTACTACAGGCCTATGGGTACTACAGGTCTATGGGTACTACAAGCCTATGGGTACTACTGGACTATGGGTACTACAAGTCTATGGAAACTACACTCTATGGGTACTACAGGTCTATGGGTACTACAGGTCTATGGGTACTACAGGCCTATGGGTACTACTGGACTATGGGTACTACAGGTCTATGAAAACTACACTCTATGGGTACTACAGGTCTATGTGTACTACAGGTCTATGGGTACTACAGGTCTATGGGTACTACAGGTCTATGGGTACTACAGGCCTATGGGTACTACTGGACTATGTGTACTACAGGTCTATGGGTACTACAGGTCTATGGGTACTACAGGTCTATGGGTACTACATGCCTATGGGTACCACAGTACTATGGGTACTACAGGTCTATGGGTACTCCACGATCTACATGTCAACTGGTGGCAGAGACCCAAATTGTAAGGTGGACCCAGAGCATTTCCCATTAGTTGTAGATTTCTCTCTACATCCGATCTACCAAGTATTTCTCTTCTATGTATTATCCCCTCTACAGTGCGGTATTTATCGTGTATTATACAGGAAACAGTCGCGGTTGTTGCGGTTCACTTGTTGCACTCGGCACTCGATTCATTGCTCCAGGAAACAATACAGAAAGATTAATGTACATTATCGTCTCCTTCATCGTATTAGTCAGATTTCCTGGTGTAATGAATTGAGCGCACACACAGCGTTATTGACTCCGTACAAATAATCCCACAACCACTTACTGACACTTTGCCTTAGATACAATAATCCAGTGTAAACTTAGACAGAACGCGCCGGATGTATCACAGTGTATCCGACTGTTTGGTCAATCTGTCCCATCTTTAAATTGTCTTGTCAAAGTTTAGACCAACTATTTGTTGGCTTAAAGGGGTACTCTGCCCCTAGACCTCTTATCCCATTTCCAAAGGATAGGGGACAAGATGTCTGATCACGGGGTCCTGCCAATGGGGTCCCCCGCAATCTCGGCTGCAGCACCCCAGATAAGAGGTGCATCGAGCGAACCGGATGGCGGATGACTGGCGATGCAGGGCGGAGACTCGTGACATCATGGCCACGCCCCCTCAATGCAAGTCTATGGGAGGGGGCGTGACGCCCCCTCCCATAGACTTGCATTGAAGGGGCGTGGAAAACAAAGGATTTTTCTCGTCAAAAACAGCGCTTGTTTTATGTGAACGCCCCCTTACTGATGGTCTTTCCCTGCGCAGTTTTGACATGTTTGGCGATCTGATAAATCGGTACAGAAGAGGAAAACGATAACACAAGGTTTGTCTTTTCATTTAGTGACATCTGACTAAGGGCGGATTCTGGAAAAACAATGTAAATAATGCTAGAAAAACTGCCTGTGTAAATGTGTGATGCGGGGGTAAAAAAAAAAACTATAAAAAACGTACGTGAGAAGGAAGCGATACCACATATTATTTGTTTACATCATTTTATTTGAAAAAGGGGAAAAGGGGAGGATTCTAACTTTTATTAGGAAAGGGGCTTATTCACATTAATTACTTTTTATTTTTTTTTACACATTTTTTTCACAATAATTTTATCCCTATAGGATATGATTTTGTCACGGTGGTAATGATTAGCCCGCTGGAGCCAATTTCCCGCATTTAGGCATCTAAAGGGTTAGTCGCCCGATCGGTGATGTCAGCCATTAACCATGGGTCCCTGGACCCGAAACACTCTCAGCTTTTGAGCACGCTTTAAATTGCAAAAGTGGTTGCAGGGCAGACACTTATTCCCTGTGTCCTTATTATGCAATAAAAGCAACTACAGTGGTCCCTCAGCATACGATGGGAATCCGTCCCAAATGGACCATTGTATGTTGAAACCATCGTATGTTGAGGGATCCGTGCAATGTAAAGTATAGGACGGTGGTCTACAACCTGCGGACCTCCAGATGTTTCAAAACTACAACACCCAGCATGCCCGGACAGCCAACGGCTGTCCGGGCATGCTGGGAGTTGTAGTTTTGCAACATTTAGAGGTCCGCAGGTTGTAGATCACTGTTAGAGGAAGTTGTACTCACCTGTCCCCGCCGCTCTGGACCGCCACCGCTCATCACCGCTGCCCTGGATGTCGCCGTCCATCGCTGTCGCTGCGTCCCCGGGGTGTCCCCAACGCTCCGGCAAGGCCTCTGCTTCCCCGGCATCCTCGCTCTCCGTCGCTACGCACGCCGCTCCTATTGGATGACAGGAAGGGGTGCGCAGCGACATGATGACGACGATGGAGAGCGCCGACGATGCAGGGGATCCTGAGTACACAAAAAACAACACTCTGTGCCGGCCTACTTGGCTACACGATCATGTCAGCAAATGTTACGTTATTTCTGGCCAAGGAATCCTTTACTAAGGGACCTTCCCGTCCTTCACCATTTCCGGTTCGGTTTACGAGGAGAACACAGACGATTGCCGATGATTCCGAATAGTTTTTAACTCTTTATACTCCTATAAACTCTTTCACGATTGTATTTGTGGCTCTTTGTCTATTGATGTAGTTGAACTTAGAATATAAGTCGCTGGAGGTGGAAATGATTGGATCACTCTCCCACAATGCATTTACTAAGGGTCTTGTTATTAAAGGGGCGTCCTACCTGTTCTGCTCCCTGGACAACCCCTTTAATATCTGGGTTGGACAGCGCCCACTAGGGACCGATGATTCACGAAGGCCTTGATCTCCAGTAGCGGACAAGGACGTCTGATGCTTCTAGTCACATCCATTCAGATCACTGGAGGCTTTTAGGCCTTTGGTTGGTCACCCATCGTGAGCCCAATGAGGTCACCACACGGTACATTGTAACAATAACAACTCTAGATATATATGTGGTGAGCCACGGGCAGTGATGTGAGGTGTATGGGGAAGATATTGTAGTCCAGAGGCAGAGAGTATTAAACACTAAATGTTCGTGACGCCAGGGTGTGGTTTTCCCGGGAACCACCCGAACGGTAGCACTGATATCCCTAGGTTAGGCAGGGTAAATAATAGTCTGAGACCAGGTTAGGGTTAACGGTAGCTTTACTGAGGTAGACAGATGGAAATAATCTTTACAGCTCGGCCAGGATCCCAGAGAGGTGACCAGTAACACAGAAGGACCTCGCAGCTTGCTGGGACTTGCAGTGTTTGGACAGACTTCAATTCAGCCACGCTGACTATAACAGAGTTGACTTGACTGTAGGTAGTGACAGCAGACAGAGATGACTTGACTTACTGACTTGTAAGTCAAGCTGCAGGTCACCTGGTTAGCTGGTGCTCTCTGGGTAAAAAACACATCATGTGACAAAAACATCATGTGACTAACTCGAAAGGTCCTTAAAAGGTCCTTTATACCTAATATACAGATAACACAATGGAGGAGACACTGCAGGAGAGCCCCTAGGACACAGAGGGACTCAACCTGACAGGGCCTAATGTACGGGACTATATCCCATACTGGGACATCACATATAACATGGAACTTATGAATCATAATGCAACATATCACAGGCCCCACCTAAAATTTACAACCCTGGTGTCTTCTCATAGCACAAAGAGTTTGGGCCACGTTAGTCACTAGGGCCCGGTTACATCTGCTACCTCTATAGGTTATATATATATATTACAGCGCTGTTATTCTAAATGTTGCCATGGCACCTGTTATTTGTGTATTACATGAAGACTGTAGACCACTGTTTCCCAACCAGGGTGCCTCCAGCTGTTGCAAAACTACAACTCCCAGCATGCCTGGACAGCCAACGGCTGGGGGACCACAGTACTAGATGATTTGTACTGAAATAGTCATTGATAGACGCTGTAAACAAATACATTGGCCCAGATTTATTAAAACTGTGTGAGAGAAAAAGTGGAGGGATTTTATCACAGCGACCAATCACAGCTCAGCTATCGAGCTCTGGTAAAGTGAAAGCTGAACTGTGATTGGTTGCTGTGATGGAAAAATCACTCCACTTTTTCTCTCACACAGTTTGATAAATCTGGGCCAATTGTGTTAAGTCCAGTGCAGAACCTAGGGGGTGGAGCATGACACAGGGATCCAATCAGGATCCATCCAATGAAAGCTGTCATGCCCCGCCCCCTAAGACCCTGCACAAGACATGCCAATGCATGCGTTTTCTCTTAAATGTCTTTCATTCCGGCATCGTATAGTCCAGAATGTTCATGTTTGATAATAGCCAGTATACAGGTGAGTGTTTCCCAACCAGGGGGCCCCCGGCTGTTGCAAAACTACAACTCCCAGCATGCCCGGACAGCCAACGGCTGTCCGGGCATGCTGGAAGTTGTAGTTTTGCAACAGCCGGAGGCACCCTGGTTGGGAAACACTGATACAGGTTATAAAGGTTTTCCAATAATCGATAAAAGTTTCATCACGTATCTGATTTTATTAAGCTGATGTAAAGCAATTTAACAAAAATCTCCAAAAGCAAGAAAAAATAAAAAAGACGTTAAGCTTGATAACTGATACACTTGATTCCAAATTGATACACATGATCACCAACATATACTGTAGCTCAGTACAAAGATTATAGTCAGTCCCTTGCCCCTGAGGAGCTTACAATCTAATCTCGGTCTCTATACGCACAATGGGGACACGTTCTGATTAAATATCTTTAACTGGAAAACCTGGAGGGCCACACACACACACACACACGTGGCCCCTGGTCAGGTCGAAACCTGGGACCCCAGCACTGATCTCTTTCTTTTACTTTCGATAGATAAAAATTCTATAAAACCAATAAAAATGTAACTGCACTCCTGCCACTAAAAATTTTATATTATTATTATTATTAATAATAATAATAAAAATAGAGAATTGGTAAATTTATTTCCCAGGAAATTGCCATTCCGCATGATGATTTCTGGAATGTTTTTATTTATTTTTTTATCTGGCGGTATTTAAGAGATTGTCTACCGGACCTTCTGGTTCACCCACCTGTTTGGGATCCCATTTTATAACCCAGAAAGGGCACCAATTAAATTCTCCTCAATCAGGTCCATCTTGTATAACATGGATGACCCATTCAATTGGCTCTGAGTAATAACTTACTGGGGCAGATGGTGGACAGACCCAACAGCGCCCCCAGTAATCAGCTGGTCAGAAGTGAAAGAGGGGTGGTTTTGTTTGACTTAAAGGGGTACTCTGGTAGTAGACATCTTATCCTCTATCCAGCAGTCAGATTCCCAAGATCTCCGACCCGGCACCCCGGCGTTCTGAGCATATATGGCTGTGCTAGGGTTCGGTGCGGCCGCGGTCATCATGTCCCCTTCATTTAGGTCTATGGGAGAGACGGAGATACAGCATACACGTATCTCCCATAGAGATATATGGAGGGGAAAATTGGGATCCGGCTGCTGGGACCCCCCCGCAATCAGACACTTATCCCTTTCCTGTGTATAGGGGATAAGATGTCTAGTACCCCTTTACAGTGTACCTGGCAGATCACCCAAAAAAAAACTGTTACATGTTGCTCAGTACCTCGTCCTGATCATGTACATCTAATTTTTATGTGTGTATGACTTATATTTCTCTCAGAATTACCTTTATTTACTTGCTATCATTTGCTCACTGAGGTTTCTGTCCATGCAGAGGCGTGTCCCTCTCTTCTCCTCACTGTGATGACTCCTCCCCCTCCCTCACTCTGCTCTGACTCACAGAGGACCTGCCTGCAGCCCTGTCAATCACTCCTGGTGTCCATGACGTGTCGATGACCACTGGACACTGCAGGACTGGTATGTGTCCCAGGAGGCAGGGGGACCCCTAGTGGCCACTTTTTTGGCTGGCTTTTTCAGTATGAAATACTGAAAATTTTCTGATGAAAGCAATTGCAGAAAATATTGTTTTTGCATCCTTTATAACATATTAAAAGTTATTGCATCTGACAGTGCCCATTTAAGTTTCTCTTAAGTAACTTTGGTATTAGTAGGGAACGCTTAATATCCGTGTTCACCACAGTTTACCTAACACCTCTCCACTATTAGTAGTTGAAGGTGAATCAACTATATAAGTAAATAATCAAATAAAAGCTTATTTCCATAAAACCTAATTCTAGAGAGAAGAGTCCTATAAAATCATGCAGAAAAATAGCAGTACAGAAAACATGGAGGAGACCGAGTCTTTTACTGAGATGGTCGTGAAGCTGATGGGAAAGGGAACAGCCCAGCAAATCCGGGGCCTAATTTTCTTGCTGACTTTCCTCATTGGGAACATGTCCATTCATGTGCCCATTGGCCATTTCCCTTAAAGGTATGGCACATTCATTGTTTTCGTTATTGGAAGCTCTATTGGTGTTACGTCTTCTACAAGAGTCGACCCAACTGCAAAAGTAACAAAAAAAGTTTATGAGTTCAAATGGTTCCCAGATACAAACGTCATATGAAAACCTTCCCCAGAGAGTCTCCCCCTGACCTCCATGTGTTCTCTGTACACACGTTCCCATATTCACCCCCATTGACCTTTACCCCCAACAAGGCTTCTCATCACATCTATGTGCCATGTGGTATATAATAGAACAATGGTCATCCATCCACTGTACAGACCACACATCCCAAAGACACAGATTGTATGAGGAAGGAAATGAGACTCACCATGGCTTCTAGTATAGAAGCGAGCTAGCTACAGGATGTTCGTACTTACAGGGGCCAAGCTACCTACAGGAGGGTCCTACATACAGGGGGCAAACTACCTACAGGGGCCAAGTTACCGACAGGAGGGTCCTACCTACAGGGGCCATGCTACCAATAGGAGGGTCCTACATACAGGGAGCAAACTACCTGCACAGGGGTCCTTCTTACAAAGGGAAAGCTACTTACATGAGGGTCCTACATACCAGGGGCCAAGCTACCGACAGTAGGGTCCTACATATAGGGGGACAAGCTACATCTGAGAAGGCACATACCAATGGGAAAAAACGACCTACTGGAACAACCTATCTACCCAATTGAGTGGAACCTACCTACTCCTCCCCAGCTGACAAACCTCTTCCAACTTACCCAATTACCTACCCACTTTACTATACATAACTGCAGAATTTTTACTGGTTGGGACCTGAATGGTGGGGAAAAGGGGAGGATAATAATATGTTTGTTTTGGGAAACACTGCGGTATCGAATAAAGCTCTAATTGGTCCATATAGAATGGCCATTACCTCTTAAATTTCGACCAGTTTTTCCCTAACACACAAAGACCGACTGCAAGACCGGCTACAAGGAGTCCCGCAATAATCCATGAAGTCTTGGAGTGATCTCCTTTCTCTTGTGCCTTTGTTGTGTTGTTGTGTCCATATAGTGGCGCCGTTGTTGTGTTGTTGTGTCCATATAGTGGCGCCGTTGTTGTGTTGTTTTGTCCATTCAGCGGTGCCGGTGTTGTGTTAAGGGTTTTGGTGTATTTGGCTATTTTGGCCATCACTTCGGCAGCACTCAGCAGGTCTGAAATATAAAAAAAAATGGTGTTAAATCAAATGATAGTAGAGATGAAATACAGTGGGGAACAAAAGTTTGTACACCCCAGGTAAAAATTTTTATTAATGTGCATAAAGAAGCCAAGGAAAGATGGAAAAATCTCCAAAAGGCATCAAATTACAGATTAGACATTCTTATAATATGTCAACAAAAGTTACATTTTATTTCTATCATTTACACTTTCAAAATAACAGAAAACAAAAAAATGGCGTCTGCAAAAGTTTGGGCACCCTGCAGAATTTATAGCATGCACTGTCCCCTTTGCAAAGCTGAGACCTGCCAGTGTCATGGATTGTTCTCAATCATCATCTGGGAAGACCACGTGATGTCAATCTCAAAGGTTTTAAATGCCAAGACTCATCTGACCTTGCCCCAACAATCAGCACCATGGGTTCTTCTAAGCAGTTGTCTAGAAATCTGAAACTGAAAATAATTGACGCTCACAAAGCTGGAGAAGTCTATAAGAGGATAGCAAAGCGTTTTCAGATGTCAATATCCTCTGTTCGGAATGTAATTAAGAAATGGCAGTCATCAGGAACAGTGGAAGTTAAAGCAAGATCTGGAAGACCAAGAAAAATATCAGACAGAAGAGCTCGCAGGATTGTGAGGAAAAACAATTCAAACCCCACATTTTACTGCACAATCCCTCCAGAAAGATCTGGCAGACACTGGAGTTGTGGTTCACTATTCCACTATAAAGAGATACTTGTACAAATATGGTCTTCATGGAAGAGTCATCAGAAGAAAACCTCTTCTACGTCCTCACCACAAAAATCAGCGTTGAACTTTGCAAATGAACATATAGACAAGCCTGATGCATTTTGGAAACAAGTTCTGTGGACCGATGAGGTTAAAATTTAACTTTTTGGCCGGAATGAGCAAAGGTACATTTGGAGAAAAAGGGGAACAGAATTTAATGAAAAGAACCTCTGTCCAACTGTTAAGCATGGGGGTGGATCAATCATGCTTTGGGGTTGTATTGCAGCCAGTGGCACAGGGAACATCTCACGAGTAGAAGGAAAAATTGATTCAATAAAATTTCAGCAAATTTTGGATGCTAACTTGATGCCATCTGTGAAAAAGCTGAAGTTAAAGAGAGGATGGCTTCTACAAATGAATAATGATCCTAAACACACCTCGAAATCCACGGGGGATTACATCAAGAGGCGTAAACTGAAGGTTTTGCCATGTCCTTCACAATCTCCTGACCTCAACATAATTGAATATCTATGGATAGCCCTTAAAAGAGCAGTGCGTGACAGACAGCCCAGAAATCTCAAAGAACTGGAAGACTTTTGTAAGGAAGAATGGGCAAAGATACCTCAAACAAGAATTGAAAGACTCTTGGCTGGCTACAAAAAGCGTTTACAAGCTGTGATACTCGCCAAAGGGGACAGTGCATGCTATAAATTCTGCAGGGGGCCCAAACATTTACAGACACCATTTTTTTGTTTTCTGTTATTTTGAAAGTGTAAATGATGGAAATAAAATGTAACTTTTGGTGACATATTATAAGAATGTCTAATCTGTAATTTGATGCCTTTTGGAGATTTTTCCATCTTTCCTTGGCTTCTTTATGCACATTAATACAAATTTTTACCTGGGGTGCCCAAACTTTTGATCCCCACTGTATTATAGGAAAGGTTTAGGAGACCCGAGAAGCCCTGTCCGCCCCAGCATCATCACCTGAGAGGACCGGTCACTGACTCTAGACCAGTGTTTCCAAATCACGGAGCCTCCAGCTGTTATAAAGCAACAACTCCCAGCATGCCCAGACAGCCTTCGACTGTCTGGGCATGCTGGGCAGGGGCGGACATATCACTTGTTCAGCCGGTTCGGCTGCACAGGGGCCCAGCGTGTTAGGGGGCCCCCTAGTAGCCCAGGTCACAGCCTGGGCCTCACAGTCTGGGCCCCTGCAGGGCCCCCTGCCAGTACTTCATACTAAATGCTGCAGCAACAGGTCCCGGACCTGCCGCTGACAGCAGTAATTTACCTCGGCCGGGCGAGAGGACAGGCCAGGGGCTGATGGGAACAGACGTGCCCCGCGCAGGCACGCACGTCTGTTCCAAGCCCCTGACGTCACATGTCATGGCCTCTGACCCCGGCAGAAGCGACAGGAGCAGCAAACCCTCCCGCCTCACACGGCCGCATCACTGAGCAGATAAGGTGAGGAGAGCGACGGTCGGGTGCAGGGCGGGGGGGGGGAAGGGATTGTAATGATGATGAAGAGGACAGGATGGGTGTTGAAGAGGTTGGTGGTGTAATGATAAGGAGGATTGGGGGTCTGGGAGAGCGTAGTGTTGATAAGGAGGACCAGAGGGGGGGTCAGGGGTGTAGTGATTAGGGGGTTTAATGTTGATGAGAAGGACTGGGGTGGGGGGTGTCAGCTGTGTAATACTGATGAGGTGCTTAAGGTATATGAGGTGATGAGGAGACTGAGGATGGAGTGCATGGGGTGATGAGGAGACTGAGGATGGGGTGCGTGGGGTGTATGGGGTGATGAGGAGACTGAGGATGGAGTGCATGGGGTGATGAGGAGACTGAGGATGGGGTGTATGGGGTGATGAGGAGACTGAGGATGGAGTGCATGGGGTGATGAGGAGACTGAGGATGGAGTGCATGGGGTGATGAGGAGACTGAGGATGGAGTGCATGGGGTGATGAGGAGACTGAGGATGGAGTGCATGGGGTGATGAGGAGACTGAGGATGGAGTGTATGGGGTAATGAGGAGACTGAGGATGGAGTGCATGGGGTGATGAGGAGACTGAGGATGGGATGCGTGGGGTGTATGGGGTGATGAGGAGACTGAGGATGGAGTGCATGGGGTGATGAGGAGACTGAGGATTGGGTGCGTGGGGTGATGAGGAGACTGAGGATGGAGTGCATGGGGTGATGAGGAGACTGAGGATGGGGTGCGTGGGGTGATGAGGAGACTGAGGATGGAGTGCGTGGGGTGTATGGGGTGATGAGGAGACTGAGGATGGAGTGCATGGGGGGATGAGGAGACTGAGGATGGGGTGCGTGGGGTGATGAGGAGACTGAGGATGGAGTGCGTGGGGTGTATGGGGTGATGAGGAGACTGAGGATGGAGTGCATGGGGTGATGAGGAGACTGAGGATGGGGTGTATGCGGTGATGAGGAAACTGAGGATGGAGTGCGTGGGGTGATGAGGAGACTGAGGATGGGGTGCATGGGGTGATGAGGAGACTGAGGATAGAGTGCATGGGGTGATGAGGAGACTGAGGATGGGGTGTGTGGGGTGTATGGGGTGATGAGGAGACTGAGGATGGGTTGTGTGGGGTGTATGGGGTGATGAGACTGAAGATGGGGTGCGTGGGGTGTATGGGGGTGATGAGGAGACTGAGGATGGGGTATATGGGGGTGATGAGGAGACCGAGGATGGGTTGTGTGGGGTGTTGATTAGACTGAGAATGGGTTGTGTTGGGTGTATGGGGGGATGAGACTGAGGATGGGGTGCGTGGGGTGTATGGGGTGATGAGGAGACTGAGGATGGAGTGTCTGGGGTGATTCAGTGGTGTATCGTGGTTGGCAGTATTATATTGATAGAGTACAGTGGTGGGCAGTATTATATTCAGGGGTACAGTGGTTGGCAGTATTATATTCAGGGGTACAGTGGTTGGCAGTATTCAGGGGGTACAGTGGTTGGCAGTATTATATTCAGGGATACAGTGGTTGGCAGTATTCAGGGGGTACAGTGGTTGGCAGTATTATATTCAGGGGGTACAGTGGTTGGCAGTATTATATTCAGGGGTACAGTGGTTGGCAGTATTATATTCAGGGGTACAGTGGTTGGCAGTATTATATTCAGGGGTACAGTGGTTGGCAGTATTATATTCAGGGGTACAGTGGTTGGCAGTATTATATTCAGGGGTACAGTGGTTGGCAGTATTATATTCAGGGGGTACAGTGGTTGGCAGTATTATATTCAGGGGTACAGTGGTTGGCAGTATTCAGGGGGTACAGTGGTTGGCAGTATTATATTCAGGGGTACAGTGGTTGGCAGTATTCAGGGGGTACAGTGGTTGGCAGTATTATATTCAGGGGGTACAGTGGTTGGCAGTATTATATTCAGGGGGTACAGTGGTTGGCAGTATTCAGGGGGTACAGTGGTTGGCAGTATTATATTCAGGGGTACAGTGGTTGGCAGTATTATATTCAGGGGGTACAGTGGTTGGCAGTATTCAGGGGGTACAGTGGTTGGCAGTATTATATTCAGGGGTACAGTGGTTGGCAGTATTATATTCAGGGGGTACAGTGGTTGGCAGTATTCAGGGGGTACAGTGGTTGGCAGTATTATATTCAGGGGTACAGTGGTTGGCAGTATTATATTCAGGGGTACAGTGGTTGGCAGTATTCAGGGGGTACAGTGGTTGGCAGTATTATATTCAGGGGTACAGTGGTTGGCAGTATTATATTCAGGGGTACAGTGGTTGGCAGTATTATATTCAGGGGTACAGTGGTTGGCAGTATTATATTCATGGAGTACAGTGGTTGGCAGTATTATATTCAGGGGGTACAGTGGTTGGCAGTATTATATTCGGGGGTACAGTGGTTGGCAGTATTATATTCAGGGGTACAGTGGTTGGCAGTATTATATTCATGGAGTACAGTGGTTGGCAGTATTATATTCAGGGGTACAGTGGTTGGCAGTATTATATTCGGAGGTACAGTGGTTGGCAGTATTCAGGGGGTACAGTGGTTGGCAGTATTATATTCGGGGGTACAGTGGTTGGCAGTATTATATTCAGGGGTACAGTGGTTGGCAGTATTATATTCATGGAGTACAGTGGTTGGCAGTATTATATTCAGGGGTACAGTGGTTGGCAGTATTTTATTCGGAGGTACAGTGGTTGGCAGTATTATATTCAGGGGTACAGTGGTTGGCAGTATTCAGGGGGTACAGTGGTTGGCAGTATTATATTCAGGGGGTACAGTATTTGGCAAGGTTATAATGATTATTGTCATCATACAGAGGATGAGGATCTACTGACAAATTAAGGAACCAATGATGTTCAGGTGTCAGACTCTGCAGAGAAGATGGAAGAAATCCTGGTGTCTGGACCAGATGAAGAAGAAAAGTAAAGACAACAGAGAAGACGTCACTCGGGTCAGTGATATAATTGTGTACTTTCCTAACTGTCCCATCAGAGCTTTAGTCACTGATATCATTGTGTAGTCTCCTGACTGTCCCATCAGCTGTAGTCACTTCAGACATGATGGGAGTTGCAGCTTTCCAACATCTCGGGAGCCACTTGAACCAAGGTGATTGGTGGGGGTCCCATGAGTCAGACCCCCACCATAAAAATGGGCTGTTTATTTTAAAATGCCTGGGCCTATTTTTGGTCCCAGTCTGGCCCTGCCTGTAAGTCACTTCTATCATTAAATGGGCACTGTCATGAAAACAAAAAATTGATATGTTGTAGTACTTCAGTACTACAACATATCTCTAATATACTTTAATAAAAAAAAAGTGATTTTAAAACAGTTTAAAATCACTTTTAAATTCGGCCACTAGGGGTCGCCCTCCTAGTGGCCGAATGCATTCAGCAGTGACGTCACCACTGAATTTCGACTCGTTGAAGCCTGGCAACGAGTCGAAATTCAATCACTCCTGTGCTCGCTCCCGCCTGTCAATCAGACAGGCGGGAGCGAGCGCTTTGAAGGAAGAAGACGCGCGCAGGCTCGGGGACAAGGTAAAGTATTATGTTCACTGTATTATGTATACTGTTCACCTATACAGTATGCCTCCAGTTCCCCCACTACAACTCCCAGCATGCCCTGGGAGTTTTAGTGGGGAAGCCTGGAGGGACACTGTATAGGTGAACTGAGGGGGAGTGGGTTGAGCGGAGCGCCGGGGGGGGGGGGGGGGGTTGCGGGCTGCGCGCTGTGGAGGGGGTACTCTGGGTGAACTAAGAGGGAGGGGGAGTGAGTTGAGTGGCGCGACGGGCCGGGGGCGGGGGGGTTTGCGGGCTGCACGGCGGGCTGCGCGGCGGGTGATGTGCTCCGGTGTTCACCTATACAGGGTGCCTCCAGTTGTTTCCCCACTACAACTCCCAGCATGCCCTGACAGCCAATAGATGTCAGGGCAAGCTGGGAGTTGCAGTGGGGAAAAAGCTGGAGGCACCCTGTATAGGTGAACTACGGGCGGAAGTGCCGTCCCCAGCAGGTATCAGTGACGTGGTGCCTGCTGGGGAAGTCTGCCTGGTAGTGAGCATACTACCAGGCAGACAAAAAAGCATTTTTAATATGTAAAAAAGAAAATTAAAGGCAGGGAGGGGGTTAGGGATAGATGGGTAATAGGCAGGGACAGAAAAGAAAAAAAGTGATGGTGGGAGCTACCCTTTAAGGATAAGAAGCCAAGGAACCAGGGGGTGCCAAGGGGTGTCGTGCTAAGTCCAGGGGTGCGAATGTAAAGGGGAGCACTGCCCTCTGCCTCCCAGCTAGATACGGGTCAGCCTGACCTGGGGGAGTACTCACTGGGCCGCACACTGAGAGGGACAGGGGCCACCCGGAGCCCACCTCAGGAGTCGTTCCATCCACCTGTGGTGGACAAGGCAAGTGGCGACACTACACGCGCGGGGTAAGTGGAGGCCCCCCCGGTGGGGTCTAGGTACATGAGGGGGCACAGTGCTGGGGGGGGGGCCCAGGCACATTCTTTGCACAGGGGTCCTCTGCTGTCTGTGTCCGCCCCTGATGCTGGGAGTTGTAGTTTTGCAACAGCTGGTGGCACCCTGGTTGGGAAACACTGCTCTAGACACTAGATTAGCCAACTATTTCCTGAAATACTCTGTGCTGCGAAGACCAGGCACTTTCCACTGTGTAAAAATCAGTCTGTGACCGCCCACAAGTCCAGTACTCTCCTCTTCTGTAGTGCTTTCCCCTTGATGGGCCCACTTCTCTCCTGACATACTCTGTGCTGCTTCCATGGAGTGAAGTTATGGGCAGATTATGACCATTCCCACCATATGAAACCTTCTTACCTCCAGGGGTTCCTGGGACAGGATGTCCATTAGGGTAATCTCCATTCCAGGTGATCGTATACTTCATATTGTAGTCCGTTGTGTTCAGGTTCATAGTCAACATTTCTACACACGTCTCATTTTTCCCAAAGAACAAATATCCAGATTCTAAACAGTTATGGAAGAACCCAACACTGGTGAAGTTAATTGTACAATTCAGCCCAGTGCGATTATCCATGTCGTTAATGGTGAGGAGTTGGCCGATGAGGAATCCATCCGCACAGAAGTGATAGCTCCGCATTTGTGACGTTACTGTGAAATCTGTGAATACAACGATGGACAAAAGATGAGTTTACTGGTAATGTATCAGTGTAAAATATCATAGCAAAAAATAAATCAGTAGCCGGTGTGCACTCACCATCAAGCTTCAGACTTCCTTCTCCGACATGGATTCACCAACGGACCCGATTCCAGACCTGGTACAGGGCGCTCAGAGGTGACTGCTGGCAGTTTTGCGCAGTTTCACTGCATTAAACCACCGGCAGTCGCCTCTGAGCGCCCCACACCAAGTCTGAAACTGGTTAAGTTATGAATCCATGTCGGAGAAGGAAGTCTGAACCTTGACGGTGAGTGCACACCGGCTACCAATTTATTTCTTGCTATGTTCGTTCAGTGACTTAGTTCTCTGTGGTTCCCAGCACCACCTAACTCATTGTAAGGACTGGTGTCTCCCTCAGCGGATTACCTTTCTGGGCTCAGCTATTCATGTTTAAAGCGAAGCAGTAGTGATACCTTGCTTTCCGATTGTGACACGTATCTGTGTAAAATGTATCAGCCTGGAGTCCAGTTATTCCTGGGCAGAGTTATTAACTATGAAGCTTCTCTGCCGGTGACATCATTATTGGGCTCCTACCCGGGGTCCCAGTTTCTGGAAGGCAGGATCCCCAAAAAGGAACCTGAGAGTGGACAAACAGTCCCAGCAGTGGCGGTGATCATCAGTCCTCACTTCAATGTTGCCTGAGGTCATCTGGATGGTCCCCGGAGGCCTCTCCCTGCCCCTCCAGTTTATATTTATCAGTTTCTCCCTATATCCAGAGATCTATTAATGAAGTCTGGTGGGTCAGGAGAAGATGACAGGAAACCAACCTGATGACTCAATGAAAGTGGGGACAGGTTCCCTTTATCCACTTGACGCCCAAGTATTGTTACCCATAGGGTCCCACTCATGTCCCCATTTTTGTACTTGTACTATGACCACACGTCCCTCCAGACAGCTCAGTTCAGGTCGGGCCATGACTTGCGGCAATACGAATGCAAATATGCGGCCGGAAAACAGCCACATGAGACCAGCTTTGGCCTAACTGCAGAAAAACATAATAGGCAATAAAATCTGAGAAGGTTTATTCCTCAAACAATGAGACGTCTCAACCCTAACAAGAAAGAGAAGGAGCCTCGTCGGGTCAGAACATCGCATTGTTTGGTCTTGGTTGGTGAGGGCCGGACACTGTCCCTGTGGGCACCTTGATTCATACATGAAGAGTGTTGTCCTGCGCTTGGATTGTATTTGTGCTGCTGATCTCTGAAATAATCTCCCACTTTTGGGATCTGCACCAAGGGCCCACGGCCACCCAAATATCTCTGCACCTAGGTGGGGAATGAATGGACGGGTGACTCTTTATGGATCCATCTCTCAATATTAATTTCTACAGGAACTACAGACATAACTGAGCAGCCACTGCAGCTCTCATTCCCACTATGTAGGTAATGAAAGAAGGGGGGGGGGGTATATATTTACCTGTTACTATGGGCCATCTAATTTTATTGTATTCCCCTAAATGCATTGCATCATCGTATACATTGTATTATTAATAGAATTATTTGTATTTACCTCGTGTAGGTGCTGCGTCGGCTAAAGGCATCATCCAGAGGATAAGGGGTAAAACTTTCCAAGGATTGTATACTCCTGAGGATGGTTTACTGTGATTGTACTTGTCCATTTTAGTCTCTAAAGGGTTACAGATCCGAGATATACAGGGTAAGGAAACATGGTCACCGCGTGTAGTGATAACTGAACCGGTACCATCTTGTTGGACGTCGGCAGAATTAGTGGAAGTCAAGGAATCACAATTTTGATGTTGGCTCTTGGGTCTATGGCGTGAGAGGTCGTTGTTATCTCTTCTATGACTTGAGAAGGTTTTATCATCTGGATTTCGGTCTTTTCTCCTTCCTCTTATGTGGGCGTTTCTATTGGTACCATCATTGATTCTGAAGGTGCTGGGGCTGAGGTCTGTGGAGGTCTTTCCACCAATCTTACAGGCTCCATCGTGGGCTCTGCACTCTACATCCCCATTGGGTTCTGATCCGAAGACCTTCATAGTACTGTCTGATCCATTCTGTCCCAGTGTAGAATTGTTCTTTTCACAGTCTTCTGTAGCACTGTTGTCCGGCCTCAGGGTTATGGTGGTTTGGTCGTCTGATTTGATGACTTCAGTGGAATCTTGTGGAGGACCAGCAGTAGAGTTGTCATATCTAACATCAGGTTCATTGATGGTTTGTCTACAATATGAAAAGTCATTGTTGCCTTCTCCATAGTCTCTGGGAAATTCAATCTCTAGGTCTATGGCATTATTTTGGTCTAGTTCCACCTTGCAGTATGTAGTGGTAGGATGGGCATCTATATTGGTACCACCAGAAATTCTGAAGCTGGAGGCATTTTCACCAGTCTGAATGGCTTCAGTCACACTGGGGTTAACTTTACGATAGGCAAATATTTCACCATTGTGTCTGTAACTCTCATCACCATTGTCTTCTGATTTACAGACTTTAGCGGCACAGGTGCTTGATCTATCCCCTTCCAGTGCGAGGTTGTTCTCTTCAAAGCCGGTTGTGGAACCGTCACCTAACTCCATGATCATGGCCGTATCATCATATGACCTGGTGACAGAGTTGTCATTAAGGCAGGAGCCATTGCAGATTTCACTTTTTCCTTCTTTGACATCAGTTTCTTTAATATTTGATTCATGACATGACAAGGTATTGTTGTCCCCTCCTTGGTCTGTGGAAGTTTTGATTTCTGAGTCTATGGGGTTATATTTGTCCAATTTAGCTCCTTGTTGCCTAAAGCATGTGGTGGTATGACAAGTATTTATATCCATACTGTCATCAATTCTGAAGACATTTCCACCAGTCTGACTGGTGGCAGAAAAGTTATTTTTGACCTTATGATGGGCAAATATTTTATTGCCCACATCAAGATGGTGACCAGATTCAAAGGTCTTAGTGGCAGTGTTGTTTATGTCAGAACCTTCTGTAGAACTGTCCTCTGACTTAGAGATTTTATGGTTATAATACACAGTGGTATGGATGTCTTTCCTGATGACATTAATGACTTGTTCACAACCTGTGGAGGAACCATTATTAGGAATATTCCCATCCAAGGATTTGTTTTCTTCTCTGACATCAGTTTCATTAATGTTTGGCCCATGGTATAAATAGTCATTGTTGCCTCCCCCGTTGTATGTGGTCGTTTTGGCCGTGTTCGCTTCACCTTGCAGCATGCAGCATGGAGCACCATCATCAATTCTGAAGCTGGAGGCATTCCCACCTGTCTGACCGCCTCCAGAAATACTGCTGGTAGCGTCATGATGGGCAAATATTTCACCATTGTGCTGGCAGTCAACATCACCATTGTGTCCCGATTCAAAGACCTTAGTGGCACTGTTGTCTGATCTGTGACTTTTGAATGTTAGGTTGTTCTCTTTAGAGCCAGCTCTAGCACCGTCCTCAGACTTCAGGACCATGGTTGGATGGTTGCCTGGCCTGATGACTTCTATGACAATGCTGTGTTGTTCAAGACCTGTGGATGACTTGTCTGTAGGGCTCGTGACTTCTAAGGCTTTGCCATTTCCTTCCTTTACATGAGTTTCTTCAGTGGTTGGTCTAAAGCATAAAAGGTCATCATTGTTTCTTCCATGATCTGTGGATGTTTTGTTCTCCAGCTCTTTGGTATTATTTTTGGCCGTGTTGACTTCACCTTGCAATTTGCATGATGTTGCGTCAGTATAGATGTCTATGTTGGTACCATCATCAGTTTTGGAGATAGAGGCATTTCCACCATGATGGCCATGTATATTATCGTTGGGCTTGAAAGCCACATTGCCTTTGTGTCCTGATTCAAAGACGACCTTAGTGGCACCGTTGTTTGATCTGTGACTTTCCAATGTTAGGTTCTCTTCAGAGTCGGCTGTAACCCTGTCCTCCAACTTCAAAGTCAGGGGTGTAAAGTTGCCCGGCCTGATGACTTTTTTGACATGGCTGTCGTGTTCAAGACCTGTGGAAGACTTGTCATTAGGATTATTGCCATCTAGGGCTTTTCCAATTCCATCATTGACATCAGTTTCTTCAGTGGATGGTCTAAAGCATGAAAGGTCATCATTGTTTCTTCCATGATCTGTGGATGTTTCGTTCTCTAGCTCTATGGTGTTATTTGTGTCAGTGTTATCGCCATCTTGTAGTTTGCATGACTTAGCGTCAGTATAGATGTCTATGTTGGTACAATCATCAGTTCTGGAGTTGGAGGCATTTCCACCATGATGGCCACATATATTATCATTGGGCTTGGAAACCACATAACCGTTGTGTCCTGATTCTGTAAAGCTGTTGCCATCTGATGTGAAGACTTTGTTTGTCTCCCGTGTCTTGTTTATAAAAACGTGTTCCCCCTTGAAGGTCACGGTAGAGGTTGAGTTATTTCCTTTATAGACTTTGGGTTTCGGTCCTTGGCTTATAGAAGGGTTAGGCGTCTCCTCTACACTCAGAGGTGTCTCTGAAAAGTTTCTGAGAACAGAAAAGAGAAAGTTGCTGAACCAATAAAACCACAATATACAACAATAACAGAAGAACACATAAAACAATATACAAATCACAGTATAACAACCTGCAATTCCCGTAAAAGGTTCTCATGTGGGATTGGTGTATGGGGATATGTCTCAGGCAGATATCTAAATGATTACAGGTGGGGTCTGACCAGACACGGGGTCTTTAGTATTCACATAGATATAGGGGTTATGGAAATCAATACTTAAAGAGGTACTCCGGTGAAAAACTTTTTTCTTTTAAATCAACTGGTGGCAGAAAGTTAAACATATTTGTAAATTACTTCTATTAAAAAATCTTAATCCTTCCAGTACTTATTAGCTGCTGAATGCTACAGAGGAAATTCCTTTTTTTTTTGGAACACTGATGACATCACGAACTCAGTGCTCTCTGCTGACATCTCTGTCCATTTTAGCAACCATGCATAGCAGATATATGCTAAGGGCAGCATGGTGGCTCAGTGGTTAGCAGCGCTGGGGACTTGGGTTCAAATCCCACCAAGGACAACAATAAATAAAGCATTATTATTATAATAACTTCAGCAGAGAGAACTGTGCTCGTGATGTCATCAGAGAGCATTCCAAAAAGAAAAGAATTTCCTCTGTAGTATTCAGCAGCTAATAAGTACAGGAAGGATTAAGATTGTTTAATAGAAGTAATTTAGAAAATATGTTTAACTTTCTGCCACCAGTTGATTTAGAAGAAAAAAGGTTTTCACCGGAGTACCCCTTTAAGAGGAACCAATGGACCCGATTTTGTTCTCCTCCTTTCCTGTTCATTTATTTATGCGCATGACTAAGGGATACGCCCCGAAATGTAGCCTCAGACTCAGCAATGGCCATGTAGGAATCAACTCCGGGAGAAGAATGTAATAAGAAATACTTGTGTCTTGCCAAAATTTAAGAAATAAGTAAAGTCTCACTATGAGTTAAAGCACACCCTTTTATAGAAAAGCCATACCCCCTATATGTTAAACCACACCCTCTTATAGAAAAGCCACACCCACTATGAGTTAAAGCACACCCTTTTATAGAAAAGCCATACCCCCTATATGTTAAACCACACCCTCCTATAGAAAAGTCACACTCCCTATGAGCTAAACCACACCCTCATATAGAAAAGCTGTACCCCATACATTAAACCATACCCTCTTATAGAAAAGCCACACCCCCTATATGTTAAACCACACCCTCTTATAGAAAAACCACACACACTATGAGATAAACCACACGCTCTTAAATATATGCCACACCTTCTATGAGTAAAACCACACCCTCTTATAGAAACGCTACACTCCCTATCAGGTAAACCACACCCTCTTATAGGAAAGCCACACCCCTACGAGTTAAACCACACCCTCCTATAGAAAAGCCACACCCCTACGAGTTAAACCACACCCTCTTATAGAAACGCTACACTCCCTATCAGGTAAACCACACCCTCTTATAGGAAAGCCCCACCCCTACGAGTGAAACCACACCCTCCTATAGAAAAGCCACACCCCTACGAGTTAAACCACACCCTCCTATAGAAAAGCCACACACCCTAAGACTTAAACCACACCCTTTTATAGAAAAGCCACCTCCCCTTTTTGAGCAAATCAAATAAATATCTAAAAATATAATACATGTCGTACAATTCGCGAGCACCAGTTTTTGGGTGCAAATTGCCTGTGTGCCCCATTGGGAGAAAAAAAAAATAGCCATGAATTACCCAGAATCCACTTCACTGGATGTTTCTTGTACGGGAAAACCAACATTCACCACCGCCATGATGGAAAACCTAAAATGAAAGCAGAATTTTTCTTTAGTTTTTAGAACAGTGTTTTCCAACCAGTGTGCCTCCAGCTGTTGCAAAACTACAACTCCCAGCATGCTCGTTCCTGCTGGGAGTTGTGGTTTTGTAACTGCAGGTGCGCTCACAATGTCTATAAGAACAGAGCTGCGCTCAGCAATCCCGGTTTCACTGCATTAACAGTTCACAAATCACATTTTTTGGTCATATTTGTTTCTGTAAAAAATTTTATTAATTAATTAATTTTAAAAAAATTCCAAAAACAAACAGTTGGATTTTGGTTTTGTTTTCACCCATTTTTTCTTATTTACATGAATTATGTTTTTTATTTGTTTATTTTTTGTTTTCTTATGCATTGTGTGGACTGACAGACGCTTTTTCATAGATTTTAAAGGGGAACTCCGGTGGAAAACTTTAAAAAAAAAAAATTTTTATCAACTGGTGCCAGAAAGTTAAACAGATTTGTAAATTACTTCTATTAAAAAATCTTAATCCTTACAGTACTTATTAGCTGCTGAATACTACAGAGGAAATTCTTTTCTTTTTGGAGCACAGTGCTCTCTGCTGACATCATGACCACAGTGCTCTCTGCTGACATCTCTGTCCAGAGCAGCATATGTTTGCTATGGAGATTTTCTCCTACTCTGGACAGTTCTTAAAATAGACAGAGATGTCAGCAGAGAGCACTGTGCTTGTGATGTCAGCAGAGAGCACTGTGGTCATGATGTCAGTATAGAGCTCTGTGTTCCAAAAAGAAAATAATTTCCTGTATAGTATTCAGCAGCTAATAAGTACTGGAAGGATAAAGATTTTTTAATAGAAGTAATTTACAAATCTGTTTAACTTTCTGGCACCAGTTGATTTAAAAAAAGAAAAGGTTTTCTACCAGAGTACCCCTTTAAAGGTGTACACCGAATAATAAGCCTTACCCAGGAATGTGTTCGGGTTCATCACATCCTTGGGTAAGGCTTATTATTCCATTTGGTACTGGTTCTTTTGTTTCTGACCCCCCCCCCCCCCCTCTGCTGTGCTATCCTATACTATATACCTATACATTGTCCCTGGTATACATTGTGGCATTAGATGATTATATATATATATTGCCCTTATAGTCTTCCCTGGTATATGTTTACCATAGACATTTTCCATTAAGCCATTGCTATTTTAATGTATGTTTTATCTCTGTTATTCTTCAATAAAGATTTATTTTGTGTCTTTGTAATTATGGTTTTGGTTAATGTCCTCTTAATTTTGGTGCCAGAAAGTTAATCAGATTTGTAAATTACTTCTATATAAAAATCGCCATCCTTCCAGTACTTATCAGCTGCTGTATGCTCCACAGGAAGTTGTGTAGTTCTTTCCAGTCTGATCACAGTGCTCTCTGCTGACACCTCTGTCCATGTCAGGAACTGTCCAGAGCAGGATAGGTTTGCTATGGGGATTTGCTCCTTCTCTGGACAGTTCCTGACATGGACAGAGGTGTCAGAAGAGAGCACTGTGGTCACACTGGAAAGAACTACACAACTTCCTGTGGAGCATACAGCAGCTGATAAGCACTGGAAGGATTAAGATTTTTAAATAGAAGTATTTTACAAATCTGTTTATCTTTCTGGCACTGGTTGATTAAAAATAAATAAATAAATAAATACATTTTCCACCGGAGTACCCCTTTAAGAGGTTAAAGATATTTTGTTTTCTGAAACATGTGTGGTGTTCATTTTCACTTCAGTTTTTCAGATCATGTCACCCGGATGTGAGTCACAGGACACGACATTACATCAGTGTCATGGTCTCCAAACATTACCGCATGTAGCACATTCGTTCAGCACATTCCTCCTCATTCATGTTGTCTCTATCTCCGATTACAGATCCTCCAGGCATGAACAGTCGATCTCCGCTATCTCCTCAGTAAAGTCCTTGCTCTCTTGCTGGTTGAGGTCACAGGCGGTTTGAGGTTTTCCAACTGGGAATTTCTTCCACAGATGAACATTTGGCTTTGTATTCTTGGTGAATGTTAGTGTAGCATGTGGTACGATGTATAGTGTAGAGAACCTGTGCTGTGTATTGTGCTGTCACGCTATGTACAGTAAATGCATTATTTACTGTATAAGTGATTGACATTAGATTGCTAATAAAGTTATTTTCAATTTAATAAAAAAAAACTTTAAAAAAAACACCTTCGGTGGCTATGGAGTGATGATTCTGTGGACAGGTGTCTATATACAGGTAACTCTCGCCTTAAACAGGTACTCCGCCCCTATATATGTTATCCCCTATAACAGTGCTTCCCAACCAGCGTGCCTCCAGCTGTTGCAAAACTACAACTCCCAGAAAGCCCGTCCAGCCTGCTCGCTGAGGTCACAGGAGATGATGCAATGACTTCCGCTCTTTTGGTTTCCCTCTGCTGAGTAAGACTGAGATTCCTCGCAACTTTTGTTTGGACAAAAAAAAAATAAAAAAATACCACAAAAAAAACAAATAAAAAAAATATACTTTCCCCTCATTTTGCAGTCCCTAAATACTGTAATGCTGTTTTTAAATTTTTCTTTTGCGTTTTTTCTTTGTCTTGTTTTTTTTCCTTTCAATTTTTTTTGTGTTTTTTTTTTTTTTTTTTTTAACTGGGAGTCAATCGGGAAATATAAACCCACATTCTTATTTTATTTTTTTGCGTTTTTCCTTTGTGTTTATTTGATGTTTTGTTTTTGGTTTTTTTTGCTTTAAATTATTATTTTCTTTGTGTGTGCTTTTTTTTTTCTCCTCAGCGCCAGTTTTTTAAGATTCGCAGCATGGAATTTTCAGGGAATTTTCTCACCCATTGATTGTTATGAGAGAAAAAAAAAATGCTAAGAAAAAACATTATGTCCCAAATCTCACTCCCCAAATCTTTACTAGAAACCCCCAAGGTCATAGGATGAATGAAATGTAGAGGGGAAAAAAACTCCAAAATTAAAAATGAAAAAAAAACACAAAAACTGCGCAAAGTGAAGGGCAGTTTCGTGGCATTTTTTTTTTTTTTTTTAAAGCCCAAAAATATGTTGTGTGGAAGCATAGCCTTACAAGTCATGTGACTCCAGTATATACACATATTGGGGCTCATTTACTAACACCCCCCCCCCCATACACACTTTTCCCCCCCATTTTTATATATATATATATTTATTATTATTATTATTATTTATTTATTTTTTCATTTTACCGTATATACTCGAGTATAAGCCGACCCGAATATAAGCCGAGGCCCCTAATTTCACCCCAAAAACCCAGGAAAGTTATTGACTCGACTATAAGCCTAGGGTGGGAAATACATCATCCCCCCATGTCATCATCCAGACCCCCGTCATTAACACCCCCGTCATCATCCCCCCTTCATCATCCCCCTTCATCATCATCGCCTGTCATCATCCCCCTGTCATCATCCCACAGCCCCCTCTTCATCATCACTGCCTGTCATCATCCCACAGCCCCCCCCCTTCATCATCACCGCCTGTCATCATCCCCCTATCATCATCCCACACCCCCCTTCATCATCACCACCTGTCAATCCAGTGGTCTTCAACCTGCGGACCTCCAGATGTTGCAAAACTACAACTGGGAGTTGCTGGGAGTTGTAGTTTTGAAACATCTGAAGGTCCGCAGGCTGAAGACCACTGCGGCCTTCGTCATCATCCAGACCCCCCCCCCCCCTTTAGTTTTCTACTCACCTCCCCTCGGTGGGAAGGAAGGGTCAGCTGGTCCGGGCCATCTATGCTGCAGGGACCGTCCGGTGGGGATGGTTAGTCGTTCCGGGCTGTCCATTTTCACCGGGGGGGGGCCTCTTCTCTACGCTTCGGGACTGCCCTGGACTAGTGACGTTGCCTTGACGACGACGCACAGGGACGCGCATGAACGTCCCTGTGCGTCGTCGTCAAGGCAACGTCACTAGTCCGGGGCAGGCCCCCCCCCCCCGGTGAAGATGGACAGCCCGGAATGACTAACCATCCCCACCGGACGGTCCCTGCAGCAGAGATGGCCCAGACCAGCTCACCCTTACTTCCCACCGAGGGGAGGTGAGTAGAAAACTAAAAGGGGGGTCAGGATGATGACGAAGGCCGCAGTGGTCTGTCCGGGCATGCTGGGAGTTGTAGTTTTGCAACATCTGGAGGTCCGCAGGTTGAAGACCACTGAGAAGGGATTGACAGGTGGAGAGTTCACCCGAGTATATGCCGAGGGGGGTGTTTTCAGCACGAAAAATTGTGCTGAAAAACTCGGCTTATACTCGAGTATATACGGTACCCTAATTTGTATCAATATAATATATTTTTTATTTTATTTTTTTTACACCAAAATCTGCCTCTTTTGGGGCAAATTTGGTGATCTGGAATCACAGCGGAAAATTTGCGCACTTAGCGGTTTGGCGATGTGCGGCCGTTAATAACGGAATAAGGGAGTGGCTCCCGAGGTGAGTAAAATATGAACAGAGGAAATGTTAAATCCTGCTAAACCTGTTTTATTGTTCCCACAGATGTCACAACCTCAGCACATTCCTGGCGGGGAGTCACATTCCTGGCGGGGAGTCATATTCCTGGCGGGGAGTCACATTCCTGGCGGTATTACAACACCGCCATTCACTTCAAAGGAACCGGACTGCAATACCGCACACAGCCTGAGGACAGGGGTGGTGCTGTTTCTGCTTCCGGAAACCGCGCCAGGGGGCAGTCAGTATGAGGCAACGATGATGTCATTCTGAGAAGGTGTCACGGCCACGCCCCTTTGGCAATTTCTGTCATGCTCCACCCCCTTTGAGCTCTGCGCTAAGCACAGTGATCCCCAATCCACGGCTCCCTGGTCATTGCAAAACTACAACTCCCAGCATGCCCTGACAGCCGCTGGCTTGGAGTTGTAGTTTTTCCACCACTGAACCAAAACCTTAGGGATTTTTAAACTAAACAGCGCCACACAAGTCCACAGGTTGTACTTGGTATTGCAGCTCAGTCGCATTCACTCTTATGATGCCGAGCTGCAATACCAGACATAATCAGGGGTGGCGCTCTTTCTAGAGTAAAGCATGCGGCTGTCAGGGCATGCTGGGAATTGTAGTTTTTCCACCACTGAACCAAAACATTAGGGATTTAAAACTAAACAGCACCACGCCTGTCCACAGGTTGTGCTTGGTATTACAGCTCAGTCCCGTTCACCGAGCTGCAATTCCAGACATAAACACTGGTGGCGCTGTTTCTAAAGTAAAGCCTGCGGCTGTTAGGGCATGCGTACATTTCACCACAGGGGTTGTCCAGGATTTTAAAAAATGCTTTTTTTTTTATTTTTTTTGCAAAAACAGCGCCCCTGTCCTGTCCTCAGGCTGTGTGTAGTACTTCAGATCAGTTATATTTTTTTATTATTATAATTTTTTTTATTTTTTATTAATTAAACAAAGCTGCAATACCAGCACAGCCTGTGGACAGAAGTGGCGCTGTTTTTGCAAGGAACAAAAAGAGTTTTTCTAATCCTGGACAACCCCAGAGAGAAATCCACCACATGCACCATGAGAGGTTCTATAGTGGACAATCCCTCTAATAGACGGAAGGCATTTATGTTTGTTACTTAAATGGGTACTGTCGCTTTAAAAAAAAAAAAGTTTTCACTTTTCTAGGCACTTTCTTTCCCGTTTCTGTGTCATGTGACCGTCCGGAGACTAAGCGTGGAGAGTGCATAGCCGCGCCCTTCTCCTCCTGTCTCTAAAAGAGTGTTTCCGAAGCAGGGCGCCTCCAGCTGTTGCAAAACTACAACTCCCAGCATGCCCGGACAGCCAACGGCTGTCCGGGCATGCTGGGAGTTGTAGTTTTGAAAAAGCAGGTGGAACCCTGGTTGGGAAACACTGCTCTAGGACGTGTCAAAAGTTTCTTAAAGAGACAGGTACACTTTAAATGGGCTGGATACCTGAAAAATGACTCTACAGTTCACATTAGAGATGAGCGAACTTACAGTAAATTCGATTTGTCACGAACTTCTCGGCTCGGCGGTTGATGACTTTTCCTGCATAAATTAGTTCAGCTTTCCGGTGCTCCAGTGGGCTGGAAAAGGTGGATACAGTCCTAGGAAAGAGTCTTCTAGGACTGTATCCACCTTTTCCAGCCCACGGGAGCACCTGAAAGCTGAACTAATTTATGCAGGATAAGTCATCAACTGCCGAGCCGAGAAGTTCGTGACGAATCGAATTTACTGTAAGTTCGCTCATCTCTAGTCCACATCATAAGCAAAAACCACGACGCTGCGCCGGATCCATCACGCGGCCGACATTACTAGTGCCCACTGGATGCCACCGACTAACAATGAGGTCTCCTGGGTTCTGCTATGTGCAGCTTCTCAACCAGGGTGCCTCCAGCTGTTGCAAACTACAACTCCCAGCATGCCCGGACAGCTAGTGTGCCTCCAGCAGCTGCAGAACTACATCTCCCAGCATGCCTCCCGGTCATCCAGTGTGTCTTCAGCTATTGCAAAACTCCTGGCATGGAGGCAACACTGGCTGGTCGAGCATGCTGGGAGTTGTAGTACTGCAACAGCTGAAGGCACACTAGCTGACCAGATATACTGGGAGTTGTAGTATTGCAACAGCTGGAGGCGCACTGGTTGGGATACACTGTGCCACAATGTCTATTGCTATGACTGGTATAATAAGGTTCCGTTCACACTGAGAAATAGAGAAATAGGAGAGGAGTTTTTTTTTTTTCATGCAAAATTTGCGTGGAAATTGTGCAGAATTGACGAGGAATTCCGCACGGATTTTCGCGCGCAAAATATAGGAGGAAACTGTTTTTTTTTAATGTTTTTTTTTTGCTGGACTACAACCACCAATTGGAATTTCCCTTTTTATTGAATTATTTTTTGTGCGGAATTTTTTTTCCCATTGAATGAACATGTTCTCTCTCTCCGTGGCGGAATTCCGCAAAAAGAATTTACGCAGTGTGAACAGCGCAGAGTAAAATACATTGAAGTCAATGGCAAAACAGATGCGAATTATTTTTAAGCGGAGAATTCAAGAGGAATTAGTCAGTGTGAACGCCCCCGTCGCTGCAGGCTACACGCTGCCCCCTATAGATCACTGCGTCTTTATAAATAAAGCTGGAGTCTTCTAACTCCCATCATCTGCGACTACAACCCCTCACGGAGTCACAGGACAGACGAGTGTGAACAGGACAGATGCGGTTGCTTTCCACTAAGTCAGCTCTGCTACATCTGCACCGTATCCTGGAGCCGATACAAGGAAACAATGTATCAATAACATTATAACGAAGACAATAGTAGAGGAGTAAAGGGGTCACCTGACACTGCTCCGGGGATGAGGTGGGGTCCAGAAAGTGGGGCGATAAGGCGAGGGCTCTCCTCCTATTCCTGCAGACTGGTTATAACTGGTTGGCACACCCGGAAAAGCTGATCCCTCCCCGGTCAGGGCCGGACTCAGGGGCAGCAGGATTTACCTAATGAAAAAAGTGAACAAATATTTTTAGAAGGTTACGGGGAGAAAAAGGGGCCAAAAAAAAGCAACGAATTGCGATTTGCTTCCACGTTGGCAGTAGTTTAGTCCTAGCGCGGCTCCCAGAAAAATATGTCATCATCTGGCGCGGTCGGGAGCACATGGCTATAAGGGGAGCGGCGAGGGGCGAAGCCAAAAAAAAATCTGAATGGCGGCTTATAAACTGCTTAAAGCTGTGGTTATTACTTCTCTGTTTCCTAACCACTGTGCCTCCAGCTGCTGCAAAACTACAACTCCCAGCATGTTGGACTATATAGTAGTATATAGTATAGGTCAGTGTTTCCCAAGCAGGGTGCCTCCAGCTGCTGCAAAACTACAACTCCCAGCATGTTGGACTATATAGTAGTATATAGTATAGGTCAGTGTTTCCCAACCAGGGGTGCCTCCAGCTGTTGCAAAACTACAACTCCCAGCATGTTGGACTATATAGTAGTATATATTATAGGTCAGTGTTTCCCAACCTGGGTGTCTCCAGCTGTTGCAAAACTACAATTCCCAGCATGTTGGACTATATAGTAGTATTTATTATAGGTCAGTGTTTCCCAACCTGGGTGCCTCCAGCTGTTGCAAAACTACAACTCCCAGCATGTTGGACTATATAGTAGTATATATTATAGGTCAGTGTTTCCTAAGCAGGGTGCCTCCAGCTGCTGCAAAACTACAACTCCCAGCATGTTGGACTATATAGTAGTATATAGTATAGGTCAGTGTTTCCCAAGCAGGGTGCCTCCAGCTGCTGCAAAACTACAACTCCCAGCATGTTGGACTATATAGTAGTATATATTATAGGTCAGTGTTTCCCAACCTGGGTGCCTCCAGCTGTTGCAAAACTACAACTCCCAGCATGTTGGACTATATAGTAGTATATATTATAGGTCAGTGTTTCCCAACCTGGGTGTCTCCAGCTGTTGCAAAACTACAATTCCCAGCATGTTGGACTATATAGTAGTATTTATTATAGGTCAGTGTTTCCCAACCGGGGTGCCTCCAGCTGTTGCAAAACTACAACTCCCAGCATGTTGGACTATATAGTAGTATATATTATAGGTCAGTGTTTCCTAACCAGGGTGCCTCCAGCTGTTGCAAAACTACAACTCCCAGCATGTTGGACTATATAGTAGTATATATTATAGGTCAGTGTTTCCCAACCTGGGTGCCTCCAGCTGTTGCAAAACTACAACTCCCAGCATGTTGGACTATATAGTAGTATATATTATAGGTCAGTGTTTCCTAAGCAGGGTGCCTCCAGCTGCTGCAAAACTACAACTCCCAGCATGTTGGACTATATAGTAGTATATATTATAGGTCATTGTTTCCTAAGCAGGGTTTCTCCAGCTGCTGCAAAACTACAACTCCCAGCATGTTGGACTATATAGTAGTATATAGTATAGGTCAGTGTTTCCCAAGCAGGGTGCCTCCAGCTGCTGCAAGACTACAACTCCCAGCATGTTGGACTATATAGTAGTATAATAGTATAGGTCAGTGTTTCCTAACCAGGGTGCCTCCAGCTGTTGCAAAACTACAACTCCCAGCATGTTGGACTATATAGTAGTATATATTATAGGTCAGTGTTTCCCAACCTGGGTGCCTCCAGCTGTTGCAAAACTACAACTCCCAGCATGTTGGACTATATAGTAGTATATATTATAGGTCAGTGTTTCCCAACCTGGGTGCCTCCAGCTGTTGCAAAACTACAACTCCCAGCATGTTGGACTATATAGTAGTATATATCATAGGTCAGTGTTTCCCAACCTGGGTGTCTCCAGCTGTTGCAAAACTACAATTCCCAGCATGTTGGACTATATAGTAGTATTTATTATAGGTCAGTGTTTCCCAACCTGGGTGCCTCCAGCTGTTGCAAAACTACAACTCCCAGCATGTTGGACTATATAGTAGTATATATTATAGGTCAGTGTTTCCCAACCTGGGTGCCTCCAGCTGTTGCAAAACTACAATTCCCAGCATGTTGGACTATATAGTAGTATTTATTATAGGTCAGTGTTTCCCAACCTGGGTGCCTCCAGCTGTTGCAAAACTACAATTCCCAGCATGTTGGACTATATAGTAGTATTTATTACAGGTCAGTGTTTCCCAACCTGGGTGCCTCCAGATGTTGCAAAACTACAACTCCCAGCATGCCCTAACAGCCAACGGCTGTCCGGGCATGCTGAGAGTTGAAGTTTTGCACCAGCCGGAGGAACCCTGCTTGGGAAACACTGCTCTAGGACGTGTCATACGTTTCTTAAAGCGACAGGTACACTTTATATATACTGGATCCCAAAGTCTTCTACCTGAAAATGACTCTACGGTTCACATCATAAGCGAAAACCACGACGCTGCGCCGGATCCATCACACGACAGACATTACTAGTGCCCACTGGATGCCACCGACTAACAATGAGGTCTCCCGGGTTCTGCTATGTGCAGTGTCTCAACCAGTGTGCCTCCAGCTGTTGCAAACTACAACTCCCAGCATGCCTGGAGTTGTGTCTGGCTGTCTGGGCATGCTGGGAGTTGTGGTATTGCAAAAGCTGGAGGCACACTGGTTGTCTGGGCTGCAACAATGTATCAATAACATTACAACAGATACAAAGACAATATCCATTTAGAAGAGTAAAGAGGTCACCTGACTCTGCTCCGTCTTTTTCCTCACTTAGTAGATTGGGGGGGTCAGCGGGTGCAGGAGACCTCCAGAAAGTGGGGCAATAGGGCAAGAGCTCTTCTGCTCCCGTCCTCAATCCTGGAACTACAAGTAACACCGGAAACAGCTGTCCCCTCCCTGATCAAGGTGGCGCCAGGTCATGTGATGCAATAATCCGGTCTCCACCAGTTTTATTTATTTATTTTTAATGGTATTTCGTGCCCTTTCCTAAAATACGTTGAATATTGTGAATCGCCGTTCTGGCCACAAGACGGCTATGCTTAACCATTTAACCCCTTAAAGACGCCGACAATTTTTATTTTTGCATTTTCATTTTTTCTCCTTCTCAAAGTCAAAGATATTTTAATTTTTTTTTTTTACAAAATCACCCTCTTCCGACCCCTATAACTCTTTTATTTTCCCGTATACGGGGATGTATGAGGGTTATTTTCTGAGCTGTGATCTGTAGTTTTTATCGGTGCCACATATATATATATATACATCAATCTGAATTATAAAAAGCGATCAAAAAGTCCCAACGGGCTGACAAAGTGACCAAAAATACGCAATTCTGGGCTTTACATTTACGCCATTGGCCATGCGGTTTTATTATTCACATTTATTTACAGTTTTTTAAAATATTTTCTTCACTATTCCTCATGGCAAACTACTGCCTCGGCACAAGGTTTTTGTTGGCACTGGACCAATGTTCACTAGAAGAAATTCCTTTCCTTCCGAAACCATTAAAATTGGCAAAAATACAATGTGAGGTGTCCATCCAAGAGATAACAACAAGTGACGTAACCTGCATATCCCCCCGCCCCCCCCCTGCCAGGACTCGGACCGCCTCCTCATCCTCACTAAGGTCAATGAGGTTGGTTCATGTTATGGTCGGGCAATCTCATATGAAGTGGTGACGTGGGGTGGAAGGTCAGGTCAAGGGAAACACAGAGGCTATAAAGTGTATGAGATGAACTATTATCCAATTGTTTTTGTATGGTCTAAAAAAGTACATCCCCATGAGCCCACCAAATATGGCGCCAATGGTGGGTTGTAGAGTCAGGATTTCGCCTCACCATGAAGAAGATGAAACTCATACAATAACCAGACCCCCAAGACCATTTAGACCGCCTAAACCAACCAAACCACCAAGACCATCTAGACCAAACAGGCTACCCAGACCACCAAGATAAAACAAGACCATCTAGACCACCTAAACCAACCGGACCACCTAAACCAACCAAACCACCCAGACCATCTAGACCACCTTTACCAACAAGACCATCTAGACCAACCAGACCACCTAAACCACCCAGACCCTGCCTTCAACCCAATGAGGGTGAATGGGTAATGACCACCTATTCTGAAGATCCCTCCATCTTCTTGTACCCATGACCCAGCTGGTGTTACCGTATGATTGTTATGTCATATAAGTGGCACTGTATAAATATTATGTCATATAAGTGGCACTGTATAAATATTATGTCATATAAGTGGCACTGTATAAATATTATGTCATATAAGTGGCACTGTATAAATATTATGTCATATAAGTGGCACTGTATAAATATTATGTCATATAAGTGGCACTGTATAAATATTATGTCATATAAGTGGCACTGTATAAATATTATGTCATATAAGTGGCACTGTATAAATATTATGTTTCACCTCCTGATGTTTGTTTTACCTGTGAATGTGACAGATAAGAGTGAACATGTTCTCCTGTAGACACAATATAATCTCTTTATCTCAGTGATCACTGATTTCCCTCTCCGCTCACTACAATGGATTCCTACCACAACATGACAATCGGCTTTATTCACCTGGAACGTTTGCCAAATAGAAAGCTGCGGACTGCACAGGCCTGAAGATTAGAGAGCCAAGGAAACCAGTCCAAGCAAGTTTTAACTTATTATTTTTAGGTCACTAAAGACTATTATTAGGGGGGCACTATTATTGTTTGGAGGTCACTATTATTGCGTGGGGGCACTATTATTGTGTGTGGGGGCACTATTATTGTATGTGGGGGCACTATTATTGTGTTAAAGTCACTATTATGGGGGCACTATTATTGTGTGTGGGGGCACTATTATTGTGTGTGGGGGCACTATTATTGTGTGAAAGTCACTATTATGGGGGCACTATTATTGTGTGTGGGGGCACTATTATTGTGTGAAAGTCACTATTATGGGGGCACTATTATTCTGTGAAAGTCACTATTATGGGGGGCACTATTATTGTGTGTGGGGGCACTATTATTGTGTGAAAGTCACTATTATGGGGGCACTATTATTGTGTGAAAGTCACTATTATGGGGGCACTATTATTGTGTGAAAGTCACTATTATGGGGGCACTATTATTGTGTGTGGGGGCACTATTATTGTGTTAAAGTCACTATTATGGGGGCACTATTATTGTGTGTGGGGGCACTATTATTGTGTGTGGGGGCACTATTATTATGTGAAAGTCACTATTATGGGGGCACTATTATTGTGTGAAAGTCACTATTATGGGGGGCACTATTATTGTGTGTGGGGGCACTATTATTGTGTGAAAGTCACAATTTTGGGGGCACTATTATTGTGTGAAAGTCCCTATTATGGGGGGCACTATTATTGTGTGTGGGGGCACTATTATGGGGGCACTATTATTGTGTGTGGGGTCACTATTATTGTGTTTAAGTCACTATTATGGGGGGCACTATTATTGTGTGTGGGGGCACTATTATTGTGTGTGGGGGCACTATTATTGTGTGAAAGTCACTATTATGGGGGCACTATTATTGTGTGTGGGGGCACTATTATTGTGTGAAAGTCACTATTATGGGGGCACTATTATTGTGTGAAAGTCACTATTATGGGGGGCACTATTATTGTGTGTGGGGGCACTATTATTGTGTGAAAGTCACTATTATGGGGGCACTATTATTGTGTGAAAGTCACTATTATGGGGGCACTATTATTGTGTGAAAGTCACTATTATGGGGGCACTATTATTGTGTGTGGGGGCACTATTATTGTGTTAAAGTCACTATTATGGGGGCACTATTATTGTGTGTGGGGGCACTATTATTGTGTGTGGGGCACTATTATTATGTGAAAGTCACTATTATGGGGGCACTATTATTGTGTGAAAGTCACTATTATGGGGGGCACTATTATTGTGTGTGGGGGCACTATTATTGTGTGAAAGTCACAATTTTGGGGGCACTATTATTGTGTGAAAGTCCCTATTATGGGGGGCACTATTATTGTGTGTGGGGGCACTATTATGGGGGCACTATTATTGTGTGTGGGGTCACTATTATTGTGTTTAAGTCACTATTATGGGGGGCACTATTATTGTGTGTGGGGGCACTATTATTGTGTGTGGGGGCACTATTATTGTGTGAAAGTCACTATTATGGGGGCACTATTATTGTGTGTGGGGGCACTATTATTGTGTGAAAGTCACTATTATGGGGGCACTATTATTGTGTGAAAGTCACTATTATGGGGGGCACTATTATTGTGTGTGGGGGCACTATTATTGTGTGAAAGTCACTATTATGGGGGCACTATTATTGTGTGAAAGTCACTATTATGGGGGCACTATTATTGTGTGAAAGTCACTATTATGGGGGCACTATTATTGTGTGTGGGGGCACTATTATTGTGTTAAAGTCACTATTATGGGGGCACTATTATTGTGTGTGGGGGCACTATTATTGTGTGTGGGGGCACTATTATTATGTGAAAGTCACTATTATGGGGGCACTATTATTGTGTGAAAGTCACTATTATGGGGGGCACTATTATTGTGTGTGGGGGCACTATTATTGTGTGAAAGTCACAATTTTGGGGGCACTATTATTGTGTGAAAGTCCCTATTATGGGGGGCACTATTATTGTGTGTGGGGGCACTATTATGGGGGCACTATTATTGTGTGTGGGGTCACTATTATTGTGTTTAAGTCACTATTATGGGGGGCACTATTATTGTGTGTGGGGGCACTATTATTGTGTGAAAGTCACTATTATGGGGGCACTATTATTGTGTGTGGGGGCACCATTGTTGTGTGAATGTCACTATTATGGGGGGCACTATTATTGTGTGTGGGGTCACTATTATTGTGTGAAAGTCACTATTATTGTGTGCATCCACAGTTTGAACCTCAGCAAGTTGTCTTGGCCGCATCTGCTTGCCTAAATGCACTGAGTTGTTGTCATGTGATCGGCTGATTACCTATTTGTGTTATCAAGCCACTGAACAGCTGCACCTATTAAAGTGACCAGTGAGTGTATGCAGTATTGTTTATTATAGGGAACATAATACAGATAAAGGGCTAAGATACATCTATAAATACCGGCTGCAGGTCATCCCACTGTTTGACAAACAGGGGTCCTCCAGCTGTTGCAAAACCTATGACTAAGGACCCAGAGGGGTCTGAAACCCGTCGGTGTTGATGTTCCACATGTTGGTTTGATGCAATACAATCGTTCCTGTTTTTACTACAATCTGTGTCCCAGATATCTGCTGTTTATTTTGTTATAGCAGTGGTCACCAAAGTGTGGACCTCCAGCTTTTACAAAACTACAACTCCCAGCATGCCCGGACAGCCGCTGGCTGTCTGGGCATGCTGGGAGTTGTGGTTTTGCAACAGCTGGAGGGCTACAGTTTAGTGTGGCTGTCTGGGCATGCTGAGAGTTGTAGTTGTGCAAGAGCTGGAGGTCCAGAGTTTAGAGTGTGACAGTCTGGGCAAGCCGGGAATTGAGGTTTTGCAACAGCTGGAGGCACCCTGCTTAGGAAACACCGCCATAGCTAGTTCTTTTTGTTTTTCTGTCTAATCTTCAAGGAGGAATTTTCCCTAATAGAGCCTCGCCCCTATCACCCCACAGGTCCCGAGACATCACCCCACACCCTCGCCCCATGTCACCTGACAGGGAAGATGCATTGTGTGGCTATTATGCAGATGCCAGAGCTGCCGCGGTCATCGGTCATATAAACATTATAATAATTAAAACAAGGAAACCGCCCCGTACCGCTGCTGCTTGGCAGACAACAGGGATTTCTGCAAGATTTAACCCTTTAACAGTCAAACTAAAATTGGAAAAATGTGTAAAAAAAATTTAATTTTTACCTTTTATTTATTTTTCTTTTTTTTATAGATTTTAAATATACGTCTCAAATAAATCATATTTTAAAGGGGTACTCCGGTGGAAAACAACAAATGTTTTCAAATCAACTGGTGCCAGAAAGTTATACAGATTTGTAAATTACTGTTATATAAAAAAAATCCTAACCCTTCCAGTACTTATCAGCTGCTGTATGCTCCAGAGGAAGTTGTGTAGTTCTTTCCAGTCTGACCACAGTGCTCTCTGCTGACACCTCTGTCCATGTCAGGAACTGTCCAAATCCCCATAGCAAACCTCTCCTGCTCTGGACAGTTCCTGACACGGACAGAGATGTCAGCAGAGAGCACTGTGTTCAGACTGGAAAGAACTACACAACTTCCTGTGGAGCATACAGCAGCAGCTGATAAGTACTGGAATTATTAAGATTTTTACATAGAAGTAATTTACAAATCTGTAGACCTTTCTGGCACCATTTGGTTTGAAAACATTTTGTTTTCCCCCCGGAGTACCCCTTTAAATAGGCGACTGAAATAAATGTAATTTAATGTTAGGTCTATTCTCACCCCTAGTGGCCATGACTGGGATTTACAAAAAGTAATTATTTTGCTCTTTGTTACTTTAATCATAGGGTAAGTGTGTTTTCATTTATTTATTTTTCAAAATAAAACTAATTTCTATGAAAAAATAAATGGCTTTATGTTCTTTTATTTTTGTGTATGCATTATATTTTTATTTTATTTTTCTGATATTTTATTACTTTGATCACTTCTAGAGATGAGCGAACTTACAGTAAATTCGATTCGTCACGAACTTCTCGGCTCGGCAGTTGATGACTTTTCCTGCATAAATTAGTTCAGCTTTCCGGTGCTCCGGTGGGCTGGAAAAGGTGGATACAGTCCTTGGAGACTCTTTCCTAGGACTGTATCCACCTTTTCCAGCCCACCGGAGCACCGGAAAGCAGAACTAATTTACGCAGGATAAGTTATCAACTGCGGAGCCGAGAAGTTTGTGACGAATCGATTTTACTGTAAGTTCGCTCATCTCTAATCACTTCTATAACGCTTTACTATACTCGCTATACTGAAGCATTATTATGGGCAATGTATAGTACAGTGGGCTTCAACCTGCGGACCTCCAGATGTTGCAAAACTACAACTCCCAGCATGCCCGGACAGCCGTTGGCTGTCCGGGCATGCTGGGAGTTGTAGTTTTGCAACATCTGGAGGTCCGCAGGTTGAATACCACTGGTATAGTATTAGGCTGTACCTCTGGCTTCATTCACAGTACATCCATGGGGACCATCCGCAGTAGGAGCAGCTGTGCTGGAATGAAACAGATGCACTGTAGGACTAGTGACGGTGAGTGCAAAACATGGGCAAAAAAACAACAACAAAAACAGTTTATTGTTGCAGAAGAAAGTATGTGAACCCTTTGGAATGACCTGGATTCCTGTATTGACTGTAGACAAACACAATGCAACTAGACTTATAACAGCGTTCATGTCATTTAAGGGTCGGACACTGAGTAAACATCCACAGTGCAGGGAGATTTCATACAAAATTACAATAGATAATCAAATATAGATTTTCATTTTCCCCTTTTTCGGTAACCCCCACACACACAGAGCCTTTGTAACTCAGAATTAGAGATGAGCGAACTTACAGTAAATTCGATTCGTCACGAACTTCTCGGCTCGGCAGTTGATGACTTTTCCTGCATAAATTAGTTCAGCTTTCAGGTGCTCCGGAGGGCTGGAAAAGGTGGATACAGTCCTAGGAGACTCTTTCCTAGGACTGTATCCACCTTTTCCAGCCCACCGGAGCACCTGAAGGCTGAACTAATTTTACGCAGGATAAGACATCAACTGCCGAGCCGAGAAGTTGGTGACGAATCGAATTTACTGTAAGTTCGCTCATCTCTACTCAGAATCTAAATCTATGGCACAGATTGTAAATATACTTATGTATATTGCCTAAGGCTCCTTACCTTTCTTATATCTTCCATATTTTTCTCTTATACCATAAACCTTAAAGGGGTACTTTGGAGATAAACATCTAATAAGATGTCTGATCGCGGGGGTCCCGCTGCTGGGGACCCTCGCGATCTCCGCTGCAGCCCCCCAGACATCCGGTGCACAAAAGTGAACTCCACTCCTTGCCGGATGACTAGGACTACAGCCGTCACGCCCCCTCCTATAGACATGAATGGATGGGGCGTGGCGTGACGTCATGAACATGGAAGTTCCAAGCTTCCGTAGACGCTGCCGCTACCAGCACGGAGATTTGGTTAGGGCACAAGATGTTTGTCGCTAGAGTACCCCTTTAATGTAGCGTCTCCTCCAGCAGGCCCCTAATTGTGTGAATTATCAGACTATCATCCTACACAGTTTTTATTGCCGCTGTTTTTTGAGACATAAAACCACCATTAAAAATATTTTTTTTTACCTTTACATCTGATAAAACATTGTAGCCACTGAACATTAAACAACCGGTGACTGAAAAGTTACGTTTTACAAGAGAAGAGATTGCCGCGTAACAAAGACTGTGTACACAACAAAACATACGAACCTCATATAACACCCGGTGGTTATGTGTTTAGGCTTTTACTGTGATTATAGTGATTTTCATGCCAGAAGATCCTCAATTACCTTCTAGAAGGAGTTTTATCTTAGTCAGAGGAGAATAACGCTGGACAAGTGCCCCTCTGTATACACTGATCTTTTCAGTGGCTTATTGTAGGAGTTAGTGCTGTTTTGAAAAGTTTCCTTAGTACATTCCTATGTGTATAGAGCTGAAACAACAGTTTTTGAGTAAAACTACAAGTAGAGCCCCACAGTGACCTGCGTAGATCCTCATCAGTAGAGAACAAGCTTATTGGACTGAGAACCCTGCGAGGAGTCGATGTATTATCTGTGTAACATCTACAGCTACATTAGTCACTACATTTACACATGCTAAAAGCCCTTCAGACATCTTCAATCCAGTAAACCTACTGTGAAATCAACCTTTAAAGGGACAGTGACCAAGTTCACCAAAAACTGCAACATTCCAAACTGCATTGTATTAGATTTCCATAGAATTTAATGGAATCGTAGTGCCTAGAGGTCTCATTCCTGCACTTTGCATACGGGAACAGCAAACAGTAGATATTTAGGCTCCTGGAGGAACATCAGGTTAGCCCCATTACATATCATCTGAAGAACTACTAGTCCCAGCTGGCCTGCACTGCAGTTGTCCCTGTGTGCTGCACCTCTGTATTCTGTGTTTTCCTGCTTCCCATTGATGCATTATATTAAAACTTGAGGTTTTGGTTTGAAAAAAATCCAAGCCTGAGGGGTCCGGGTTGTGAGGAAATACGACTATGGGGTCACGCTGCATGTTCTTGGAATAAGGCCAAAACCTCAGTATAATGACTCAGAGACGCGTTACACTTCCTAGTAAATCTTCATTTTACTACAATGAGGCTTCTATAAGATCCTGCGGCTGCAGCGGCTGCGAACCAGAACCTAACAAGTCAGAAGTTCGCACCACAATGAACCAAATCAAAGGAGACTATTATGTGTGATCATTCAATTGTGTCCATAGAACAACATTGATCAGTGTTATCGGTGCTCCATTACTACAGCCTGCCTGTATGTGTAGCCGGTTCAGCTGCACAGGGGCCCAGTGTGTGGGGGGGGCCTGGCGCCCTTTGAAAGGGTGGCTGGCCCCCTCACACGCTGGGCTGGCCCTACCATGGGACCCGGTGCAGGCATGTGGAATTTGTACGTCCCGATGCCGGGGACATACAGTTCCAGTCTCCGGGCAGGTAATTTCTTCAGGTATCTAGCCCTACTTTGGGCAAGCAGCGCTAAATGCCAGAAGAAATTTACATATGAAGGGGCAATCAGTATCGCACCAACACTAAACTGCTGGTAAGTAACTGCTACTTACATTTGGCTGCGGGGACTTTGTGGTGCGCGTGGTGAGTGATGTCTTCGCAAGCGCTGCGCCGGGATGCTGATGTCCTGCGCAGCGCGTGCGATGATGTCACTTATAGCGCACACCTCCGCCAGAAAGTCCCCGCAGGCGAATGTAAGTAGCGCAGGCCACATAAGTGTGTCCATGTGTGTGTGTGTCTGTGTGTTGTGGGGGGCTATGCTACCTAATGTGTGGAAACGGCTACCTAATGTGGGGAATCTATGCTACCTAATGTGGGGAAAGTATGCTACCTAATGTGTGGAAACTGCTACCTGATTTGGGGAAACTATGCTACTGTGGGGAAATTATGCTCCCTAATGTGGGGAAACTATGTTACCTAATGTGGGGAAACTATGCTACCTAATGTGGGGAAACTATGCTACCTAATGTGGGGAAACTATGTTACCTAATGTGGGGAAATTGCTACCTAATGTGGGGAAACTATGCTACCTAATGTGGGGAATCTATGCTACTGTGGGGAAACTATGCTACCTAATGTGGGGAATCTATGCTCCCTAATGTGGGGAAACTATGCAACCTAATGTGGGGAAACTATGCTACCTAATGTGGGGAAACGGCTACCTAATGTGGGGAAACTGCTACCTAATGTGGGGAAACTATGCTACCTAATGTGGGGAAACTATGCTACCTAATGTGGGGAAACTATGCTACCTAATGTGGGGAAACTATGCTTCCTAATGTGGAGAATCTATGCTACCTAATGTGGGGAAACTATGCTACCTAATGTGGGGAAACTATGCTATCTAACGTGGGGATTCTGCTACCTAATGTCTACCTGCTGTCTGTGTCCGCCCCTGTGCAGGTAAGTACACGCTCGGACTGCGACCAGGCCGTGCATTTACACCCTGTATTAGGAAGCTACAAAATATTTAATTGCAATGTTACAGGGGCTGTACGGGACTAGAGAATCAGGGCTGATGTCTTCCAGAAACAGCGCCACCCCTGTCCTCAGGTTGTGTGCAGTATTACAACACAGCTCCATTCAATTTAACGGAACCGAGTTACAATACTGCACAAAACCTGAGGACAGGGGTGGCGCTGTTTCTGGAAGAAGAGTTTTCAAGAGGGAGAAGAGAAAAAGAGGCAGGGGGCGCTCCCTTATTACGTATATCAATCTCGGTAATAGCAATCCGCAAGTGGGTATGTAGCTAAGAGTGTTTGACTTACAAACGCGTGGGGCTGCTGCACTCCCTACCGTCACTGGGCTCCCTCGGGGGGTCCAGTAAGTAATATAGACAATAATGTGGAAAAATGACGGTATTCAGGGGAGGCGCTGCTCTTATTGGAGGACAGTAAATGAACACAAGCCGGCACAGGACAAAGCAAATCTTTATTCGGTAATTTCGGACAACGCGTTTCGGCATTAAGCCTTCCTCAGGTCCATAACAAGGGTACACTCTTCGTTGTAGGTATAGAGTGTACTGGTCTTGGTCCTGTCTGTGTGGTCACCACGCCGGCACCGCGCACAGACAGGACCAAGACCAGTACACTCTATACCTACAACGAAGAGTGTACCCTTGTTATGGACCTGAGGAAGGCTTAATGCCGAAACGCGTTGTCCGAAATTACCTAATAAAGATTTGCTTTGTCCTGTGCCGGCTTGTGTTCATTTACTGTCCTCCAATAAGAGCAGCGCCTCCCCTTAATACCGTCATTTTTTCACATTGTTGTCTATGTTTCTGGAAGAAGGAAGATGTTTTTTTCTAATCCTGGAGGCCCAATTCATGCGGCCAAATTTCCATGCCGAATCAGGGAAATTCAGAAATTCCAAGGGTGTGTGTGTTCCTGCACGTATCCACCATTCACCGCTTGCCATACACTAACCAGACTTTTCTTAAAGAGACAGTTACTCTTCACTGCATCATGATAAGTTTAAGGGATTTTTCCAACTGTGAAGGCTGTATATTCACTAGGCCAATGTTGCCCAACCAGGGTGCCTCCAGCTGTTGCAAAACTACAACTCCCAGCATGCCCTAACAGCCGTTGGCTGTCCGGGCATGCTGGGATTTTTAGTTTTGCAACAGCTGGAGGCACACTGCTTCAGGACATTGAAGATGAGAAGGATGGTGCTGGGTTTTTGGGCACTGTGATGGGCTCCATTAGGGTTCTCACACCACCCCAAATCTGATACCTTTGCATGTCCGGGCATGCTGGGATTTGTAGTAGTGCAACAGCTGGAGGCACACTGCTACCCAGCCCGAGTGCTCTCCAGCTCCAGCGCTACTCACCGTTGTTCAATTAAAGCTTGAGGCGCTGCTCTATTAATAAACACAGGGAAATGTCAGGATATGTCGTTTCGCAACAGCTGGACAGAGAAAAGTCAGAACGCGTTGTAGTTCTGTATCATTCAGTGCTGCGCATGCTCAGTACTGCAGAGGCGGGGAGAACGTGCACCAGACTACATCAGAACTCGCAGACCTCCAGCCAAGGCGGGCGATCCGTGAAGCTCTGAAAGTTCAAGTCTATCAGTAAGTTTCCTCATTTCACATTTGCACATCCCGGAAAGTGATTATATCGGTACTGGACAATCCCTTTAAAAAGGGTGCTGCTGTGAAGAACAATTCTTTTTTTTAAATCAACTGGTGCCAGAACGTTGAACAGATTTGTATATCACCTCTATTAAAAAAAAATCTTCCAGTACTTATCAGCTGCTGTATTCTCCACAGGAAGTTCTTTTCTTTTTAAAGATCTTTTCTGTCTGACCACAGTGCTCTCTGCTGACACCTCTGTCCATGTAAGGAAGCTGTCCAGAACAGAAGAGGTTTTCTATGGGGACAGTTCCTGACATAGACAGAGCACTGTGGTCAGACAGAAAAGATCTTTAAAAAGAAAAGAACTTCCTGTGGAGAATACAGCAGCTGATAAGTACTGGAAGGATTAAGATTTTTTAATAGAAGTAATGTACAGATCTTTTTAACATTCTGGCACCTGTTGATTTAAAAAAAAAATATATATATATATTTTTTTCTTTTTTTGCCGGAGTACCCCTACCTGTAAGGAACATTCACAGCTTCTAGTGGTCTTATCCAGCAGGGTAAGTGTTAACCATTATGTCTATGTGGAAAAGTAGAGCAATGTCCAGCACAAAGCACGATGCAAGATGGAAATTTATTGTAGATACACACAGCAAACAGCAACACGGATCATAGAGTAAAGTGACGCGTTTCAGCAACCTTGGTCGCCTTAGTCATACAATGGTATACTCAGATCAGTTCGGCTCTTATAGTAGGCGGCACCGCCCCCCTCACCAGGTGAAAACACCTGAGTGGGACGGGGCGGTGCACACCCACACACAAAGGCCAGACTGACATCTGCGTTCACACTAAACAAAAAAGGGGGAAAAGAACACTAAACAGAATGTACATAGCTCACATATGAAATCAGCTGTGAAATATCATAAACGCAAAATAATAATGTACATAATCAAAAATTCCCAGGGATAGGGACTAACCAACATATATAAAAGACATGTTAATAAATCGATAGTTTAAAAACACATAGTAGTATAAACTGTCAATCACATCCTAGGTGTGCTCAAATTTGTCAGTGTAAGACACAGTATAGAACCAATAACATAATCATTTTTAAAAATATCAAACCAAGTCACTTCAAGTATGGTAAATGATATTAATGTATTAGAAAAAGAGAGAAGGACTTGGTACAAATGTACTAATAAAAAGAAAAAAATATAACATTATATAAATTAAGATCCAATCCCCTGGATATATCCCACATCCGTAAGCAATGGCCACAGAAATAACAAGAAATAATAATAGGCTAATATAAATATGATATAAACATTAGCTATCTGTGTAGGCGGGTGTGGGACAATCCATAGGAAGATATCTAGGTTCTATAGAAGAAACAATATGGAGGAAGGGAGAAGGGCCTCACTTTAGACTCACTTTGGACAACCTTGTGGATCTTGGGGTAGCCAATGGATTTATTGACCAGCGTCAAGCTGAATACATCAAAATTAAACACCCTACTATTGCCATATTCCATTCGCTCCCCAAGATCCACAAAGGTGTATTTCCCCCACCCATGAGACCAATTGTGGCAGGGATATCTTCCCTGAATGAAAGAATGTGCTCATGGGTTGATAACCTGCTTCAACCTCTGATCGGTCAAATTCCGGGATATATCAAAGACACCGGACATATTTTGACTATGTGTGAGGATATAACCTGGCAAGATAATTATATATGGATAACTGCTGATGTCACCTCCCTTTATTCAGTTATACCTCACACATTAGTCAGACCTGCTTTGAATTGGTTTTTGAAAACATATTCGCAGTATTCGGCTGATCTCTGCGAATATGTTATCTTAGCGGTAGAGTTTTTACTAACACATAATTTTTTCAAATTTGACCAACATTTCTTCTTACAAACGACTGGAGCGTCGATGGGGGCGAAGTTCTCCCCCTCTCTCGCCAACATTTATATGTGTTGGTGGGAGAGGGAGACTATCTTCGCCCCCACCAACCCTCACTCCTCATCCATTTTATTTTACGGCCGATACATCGATGACCTTATATTTATATGGAATTCGGATGTGGCGGCCGTTGATTTATTTTCAGATTATTTGAATGATAATGCTCTCAATTTGAAATTTACTACACTATCTCATGTCCCTACTGTCTCCTTCCTGGACCTCTATCTGACTGGTGATATTATCACCGGAAAGATAGTGACGTCCACATATAGGAAAGAGACCGATGTGAACTCTATCCTACGAGCCGACTCGTGCCATCCCACCCACGTGACAAAAAATTTGCCCGTGGGTGAGATGATTCGTGCTAGACGCAATTGTTCTAGAGAGGAGGACTTTGATCGTGAGATCGGAGTCATCTCATCTCGTTTGAAATCAAGAGGCTACCACGATCGGCACATTCAACGGGCGATAAACATTGCCCGCGACCGTGATCGCCCAAAACTTCTATCTGGTGGGAAGCGACTGTCCTGTCCCTCCAATGATAACGTTGCGGGGATGCAAAGACATCACCCTATTACGTTCGTGACCCAGTATAGTGATGATTTTCATGCTATCCGCAATATAGTGCAGAAATACATTCCTATGATCTCAGGTGATCCGTCTTTTTCTGAAATATTCAGTGGCGGCTTCAGATGTATTTCTAAAAAAGCCAAAACTATATCTAATAAAGTGTCTCCCAGTCTCTTCTTGAACACTAGAAGTCACAAGACTAATTGGTTGCAACACCGGGGCTCGTTCAGATGTGGTCATGGCAGATGCACCTGCTGTTCTATTATGCTTAACAGCACGAGCTTCGCGTCAGCATCCAATGGTGAACAATTCAACATGACACAATTTGTCAACTGTAGCACACATCATGTCGTTTATCTCATCACATGCCGGGAGTGTAATATCCAATATGTGGGGTGCACGACGGGTGCACTGAAGGTGAGAGTTCGTAGGCACCTGTCGGACATCCCCCATTTTAACTCCCGGCACGTGTCCATGGTGAGTCGACATTGTGCAGAGAAACATTCTGGATCTACTCGCAGCTTATATGTTCAGGGCATAGAGAAAGTTACTATGCCTTTGCGCGGTGGAGACCATAGAAAAAAGTTACTTGACCGTGAGGTGTTTTGGATTTTGAAACTTGATACTAGGGCTCCTAGGGGTTTGAACAAAAGGCAAGACACCATGTTATATTATTAGATTGGTTACAATGAAATATACTTTCTGTTAGTTCGTCTTATTTTCCGAACTTCCTTGATGTCTTGCCTTTGTCCCTATCCCCGTACTGAACCCACTTGTATAGGGATGTTATAACTTAATATATAATATAGCTATTTCATATTCCCCTTCCCACATAGTATATCATACAACTTGGTCTAGTCTTCCTGTCCCATTGGTTGACATTTCCCATAGGTCTACATCCACCACTATATATGTTTTTTATGTATATTTTTCATTTTTCACATATACCATATTCAATTATATGTGGTGTTATAGACTTTGGGTGTGTGGCCCTTCTCCCTTCCTCCATATTGTTTCTTCTATAGAACCTAGATATCTTCCTATGGATTGTCCCACACCCGCCTACACAGATAGCTAATGTTTATATCATATTTATATTAGCCTATTATTATTTCTTGTTATTTCTGTGGCCATTGCTTACGGATGTGGGATATATCCAGGGGATTGGATCTTAATTTATATAATGTTATATTTTTTTCTTTTTATTAGTACATTTGTACCAAGTCCTTCTCTCTTTTTCTAATACATTAATATCATTTACCATACTTGAAGTGACTTGGTTTGATATTTTTAAAAATGATTATGTTATTGGTTCTATACTGTGTCTTACACTGACAAATTTGAGCACACCTAGGATGTGATTGACAGTTTATACTACTATGTGTTTTTAAACTATCGATTTATTAACATGTCTTTTATATATGTTGGTTAGTCCCTATCCCTGGGAATTTTTGATTATGTACATTATTATTTTGCTTTTATGATATTTCACAGCTGATTTCATATGTGAGCTATGTACATTCTGTTTAGTGTTCTTTTCCCCCTTTTTTGTTTAGTGTGAACGCAGATGTCAGTCTGGCCTTTGTGTGTGGGTGTGCACCGCCCCGTCCCACTCAGGTGTTTTCACCTGGTGAGGGGGGCGGTGCCGCCTACTATAAGAGCCGAACTGATCTGAGTATACCATTGTATGACTAAGGCGACCAAGGTTGCTGAAACGCGTCACTTTACTCTATGATCCGTGTTGCTGTTTGCTGTGTGTATCTACAATAAATTTCCATCTTGCATCGTGCTTTGTGCTGGACATTGCTCTACTTTTCTACTGTTCGTCTTCGTGGTGTCCGCACGAGTCCGTGCACTGAGGCGGTGGTGGAGAGCTGGATGATCTTTCTATTTCTATTATGTCTATGTGGGTCTGATACATTCTGATGCATGAAAAGTAGCGGTGTCCTAAAAAGGGGCTCTCTGGTGCCACCTATTGGAGATGAATAGGAACAGTGATTAGTGATCAGTAGGAACAATTGTAATCTCCAAAAAACAAGTATATACACTGGAGATCCAAATGAGAGAACAGGATTTCTTTTGTAAGGGGTTCACCGTGCCATTAGAACAGAAAACCAACGTATATCAACATATAACCTTTATTTTTTTTTAAAAACATGATGATACTTATTAGAGAACAGCGATGACTGTAGCAGAGAAAGATTATAAAGTACATTTTCTGAAGGTTACAACAGTCACCAATCCAGTGTTTCCCAACCAGGGTGCCCCCAGCTGTTGCAAAACTACAATTCCCAGCATGCCCGGACAGCCTTTGTTCCGAACGCTGGAGTCGGAAGCTTGTAACGTCATAGCACCGCCCCCTCATGCTGTCACACCCCGCCCCCTCAATGCAAGTCTATGGGAGGGGGCGTGACGGCCATCACGCCCCCTCCCATAGACTTGCATTGAGGGGAGGGGCGTGACATCATGAGGTGGAGGAGCTATGTCATCACAAGCTCCCGGCGCCGGCTCCAGCGTTCGGAGCAGTTTGCTCCAAAAGCTGAGCAGCGGAGTACCCCTTTAAGGAAATTAGCACCAGTTGCCAGATTAAAGGGGTATTCCAGGTTATAACTTTTTTTATATATATATATATATATATATCAACTGGCTCCAGAAAGTTAAACAGATTTGTAAATGACTTCTATTAAAAAATCTTAATCCTTACAATAATTATCAGCTGCTGAAGTTGAGTTGTTCTTTTCTGTCAGGCAGCAGTGCTCTCTGCTGACATCTCTGTCTGTCTCGGGAACTGCACAGAGTAGAAGAGGTTTGCTATGGGGATTTGCTTCTACTCCGGACAGTTCCCGAGACAGGTGTCATCATAGAGCACTTATACAGAAAAGAACAACTCAACTTCAGAAGCTCATAAGTACTGAAAGGATTAAGATTTTTTTAATAGAAGTAATTTACAAATCTGTTTAACTTTCTGGAGCCAGTTGAAATATATATATATATAAAAGTTTTTTCCTGGATAACCCCTTTAACACCAATAACTTGCAGGTATCTGAAAGTGTTCTCTAATTTTGATCAAGTTTTTTTTTTTTAATTATCTCATTAACATTTTCATTCTGTGCATTAGAATAAATACAATTTATGAAATAAGCTTAAAATACTGCTATTTTACTCATATTAGGATATATTCACATAGGACTACACTATGACCTTGACATTTAGGAAATCGTGTGTTGTTCTCTCATTTTGATCTCCGGAGTTGAATTGAAAGCCGCAATGTGATTGGTTGCTATGGGCAACATTTTGTACGTATCTTAATGTTTTTATTGTAACTTGTTTTTACAATAAAGATAATGGCCCTAATGTCTAGCCAGGTGATTAGGCCTTATTAGGTGAATTGCAGTGATCAGACTCCACCTCCTCTCTACTCTACAAAGCCAGAGGAATCATGAAAATCATTTTTGATCTGAAATAGAATCAATATTGCTAAAACCCATGCCTGCCACATCAGCAAAAACAGTTATGCACAAGACATACACAAGAACCCATTACATATATATAAATAAATATAGTGTAACATTAGTGGTCATGTACCCCTGTTTACCAGTACTGTGACATATGTAAAGTTCCCCCTTCTCTCTGTAGGGTCCGGACGTCCCTCTCCCCTGTTGCATGCTGTTACAGTCTCTGACGTGTCTCACAGGCATGCACTAGCCTCCTCTTTTAGAGAAAGTGTGCGCTCCTGATTCCTGTCCTTCTCCAATCACTGCCAGGCACCAACCATAAGAGAGCCCTTTTCTCTTCCTGTGGTGCCTGAACAATATTGTCATATCTAATAGTGAAGGTGTACGTTTCTTTATTCCTAACTTGCATAACTGTGTGTGACCTGAGTCTGATATCCTGACCCTGCTTGTGCACCTGCTTGATTCTCCTGTGAATGACCTGGAGTGATGACTAGACCTCTGTCTGCTGATCTAGCCTGCTCCACCTGGCTGCATCTGAGCTCCTCAGCTCCAGCTCAGCTTTAATTAATTAATCAGCTCTGCTTTGTTAGACTCTATTGCTGAGCTTATATCATCTATAGCATCAGCTTGCCCCACCTGCCTGTATCTCTGGTGCTTGGCACCAGGGAGTTCTGACCTGCTTGGCCAGCTGCCACTTAATAGGGACCACTCTAGTGATGGTGACCTGGTGTTCCCCTGCATCAGTGACCAGCTTATGCATCCTGGAGCGGGTTAAATGGGGTACTCTGCTGCTCAGCGTTTGGAACAAACTGTTCCGAAAGCTGGAGCCGGTGCCTGGAGCTCGTGACATAGCCCCGCCCCCTCATTGTAAGTCTATGGGAGGGGGCGTGATGGCTGTCACACCCCCTTCCATAGACTCTCATTGAGGGGGGAGGACATGACGTCAAGAGGGGGCGGGGCTATGACGTCACAAGCTCCCGACATCGGCTCCAGCATTCGGAACTGTTTGCTCCAAACGCTGAGCAGCGGAGTACCCCTTTAAAGGGTGAAAACAAGGGGAACACTAAGACTCCGCTCCTAAGTTTGTCCCAAAGCCAAATTGTTAAGTGGCACAGCGGGTACATAACCTGTTTATATACTGGGCTGTTACATATACTGTAGTCCATTTGTAGAACTTCGGGCAATAAGATAAAGTCCTTAGATAGACATAAACATTAAGTCCTTTTACTGAAATATGGAAATAATTTTGGCAGCTAATAATCAGACAATATGAACAAATTCCCATTTGATACCAAGGCACAATATGGTCACTGGTGTCCTTGGTATAAAAGAGTCAGGGAGTGTCGCAGCATACGTACTGATACAGTCTCTGCATCACAGGAGGTTATGTTGAATGCAATAGTTAAAGGGGTAGTCCACCCATAGATATCTTATCCCCTATCCTTTGGATGTCTGACTGTGGGGGTCTCGCTGTTGGGACCCCCGTGATCTCTGTGCAGCACCCGTCATTCTGTGCCGGGTGCTGCTACAGTCTCGGAAACCCAGCGTTCCCAGGACTGGAGATGTGACATCAAGCCACGCCCCCTTCATTCATGTCTATAGGAGGGGGCGTGACGCCATCACGCCCCCTCCAATAGACATGAATGGAGGGGGCATGGCGTAATGTGCAGTTGTGTCACTGTGAGCTCCGCATTAGGACCTGTAACCACTTAGTTTGCTGTATTTACCTTTCTGGTTACAGTATCCTGTATTATCTCCTTATGAAAAAGAGGAGTCTGAACAATGCACAATAACTGGGCTAAATTTCATACTGACTAGTGCCATTTTATGGTGCAGTACACTTACAAATTTTTATTTTATTTCCATTTGCAGGGAAAGCCTATAAAGATGGCAGTGTCTGAGTAAGTATGTATGTAGCTGTTTGTTTTTTACTGTAGAGTTGTCTAGAGTTGGTCACAATGGACGCTCTTATACAGTAATAGAACAGTATACCTGACTAGGGACACGTCAGAAATTTCTCAGGGATCCAGGACACCAGACTTTTGGCCCGTTGAACAGGATTCTTGGAGGAGCTGCAGTTGTATTTGGTGCTGCTGGAGGGGTATTTTGTGGTGCACTGTTGTATTTGGCACTGCTAGTGGGGTATTTTGTGGTGCACTGTTGTATTTGGTGCTGCTGGAAGGGTGTTTTGTGTTGCACTGTTGTATTTGGTGCTGCTGGAGAGGTATTTTGTGGTGCACTGTTGTATTTGGCACTGCTAGTGGGGTGTTTTGTGTTGCATTTGGCACTGCTAGAGGGGTGTTATGTGTTGCACTGTTGTATTTGGTGCTGCTGGAGGGGTGTTTTGTGTTGCACTGTAGTATTACTAAATGTACAATGTATGTACAAATCCCTAGTCAGACCGCACATAGAATACTGTGTACAGTACTGGGCACCAGTATACAAAAAAGATACAGTGGAGCTGGAGAGGGTTCAAAGACGGGCAACCAGAGTAATACGGAATGGGAGGACTACAGTACCCAGAAAGATTATCAGAATTAGGGTTATTTAGTTTAGAATAAAGAAGACTTAGGGGCGACCTAATAACTATGTATAAATATATCAGGGGACCGTACAGAGATCTCTCCATGATCTATTTATACCCAGGACTGTATCTATAAAAAGGGGACATCCTCTACGTCTAGAGGAAAGAAGGTTTCTACACCAGCACAGACCGGGGTTCTTTACTGTAATAGCAGTGAGACTGTGGAATTCTTTGCCTGAGGAGGTGTCATGGTGAACTCTGTAAAAGAACATAAAAGGGGTCTGGATAAATTTTTGCATTTTAATAACAACATTACAGGTTATTTATACTAGATTTATAGGGACAGAACGTTGATCCAGGGATTTATTCTGATGCCATATTTGGAATCGGGAAGGAATTTTTACCTCTAGTGTGAGGGTTTTTTGCCTCCTCTGGATCAACTCTGTAGGGACTTATTAGGGTTATAGGTTGAACTTGATGGACTCTGGTCTTTTTTCACCCTTATGACAGAATAACCTTATGACAGAATAACGAGTAGTTACAAAGAGTCTCTTTCGCTCTGGAGGACCTGGCCTGTCTTGCACTACTCAGACAACCCACCGATATAAATGGACACTGTGTAATGCATTATTACCCCTGTGGTGGCGCTGCAGGGAAACTGAACACATACTGCCAGGTTTCTCTGCAGAAAAGGAGGCACTTTGGGATCAGTATATTATCAGGGGACCCTTCCAACAAGTAGGGATTGTCCTCCATGGCTCTTCTTCAGCCCATGATTGACGTCCACCATCTTCTTATCTAATTTTAATATTCATTGTACAAACCAAGGGAATCTACAATAATCTTTACATCTTGTCTCCAGGAGCGTCAGAACGAGTGTCCAGGATAGCGGTGGATTCCGTCAAAGATCCAGAGGAATAACTGGAAGGAATAAAGAGAGCGGCAATGAAGTGGAGAGATCTCCTGATCCGTCCAATGAATCGGTCACTATCCGACCCCGAGAGACCAAGAGATATTACAGGACAGCTCTAGTGGAGGCCTGGGGCAATGCAACCAAATATCTTTGTCAGATCCGGGGGAAATTGTGTAACATTCTCTATTGTCTCCAAGCAATTTGGGGTGAAATAATTTGCGCCATTGGATTGGCTCTAGAGCTGCTTCATGATGGTTTCTACTTTAACCTCCCATTGTGTGGACTCCTCCTTGATATAATAGGATACGTCGTTCTCATATTTGGTGAGTATTTCCAGTGTTGTCTTTGGTGTCTCCTTCTCTCTCTCTCCCTGAAAACCAAGACTCGTCCCCATAATATAGATCAATCCATCGTGTGTAGAATCTTTCCCGCCAAAGGGTGGGGGCTTCATAGTCATGTGACACTCATATCCACACCCCATGCACAACCCTCTTCCCAGCAAGCCTCTGGGATTTCGATCCAGGCTTTGATGCCCCCGTCACACCCCCTCCCATAGACTTGCATTGAGGGGGTGTGGCCGTGATGTCACGAGCCTCTGGTGCTGCACCCGATGCTCTAAACGAACGCCGGGTGCAGCAGGGAGATCGCGGGGGTCCCCAGCTGCGGGACCCCATGCAATCAGACATCTTATCCCTATCCTTTGGATGTCTAGGGGTGGAGTATCCCTTTAAAGGGGTACTCTGCTGCCCCTGTGTTTGGAACATTTTGTTTCAAACACTTGGAGCAGGCAGCAGGGGGTCGTGACGTCACAGCCACCCCCCTCATGTCACACCACACCCCCCTCAATGCAAGTCTATTGGAGGGGGCGTGGCAGCTACCATGCCCCCTCCCATAGACTTGCATTTAGAGGGCGTGGTGTGACATCACGAGGGGCGTGGTTGTGTTGTCAGGACCCCCTGCCGCCCACTCTAAACGCAAGCAGACATCTTATCCCCTATCCAAAGGATAGATGTCTAGGGGTGGAGTACCCCTTTAAGCTCTAGCTAGAGCCGACAGGGGTCAAGTCCTGGGGCAAAAAGTGTGGGCACTCACCCAAGATTTCCACTCAAGGGCTGGTCCTGCAGGACTCCTGCTAATGGTCTCTAACCATATGATTAGGTGCCTCTATGTTTTACTCTTTTTTTCCTTTATTTTTGATGGTGTAGTTTTACACATTTTAGGTATTGGTGAGTAGTGTGACATAGTACAGAAAAATTCACCGCATCGTGCAGATATAATTTTTTATTTTCTTAGGGGGAAAGTGGTATTTTATGTCTCAGCCTGCCCGGTTTTATATTTGTATTATGATATATCAGCTATGACCCTGGGATCTCTTTATGCTACTTGCAAACCTTGATCCATGGCCGCCCATTGGGCTTTTATTATACTATAACTTTTATTCACACTTGGGTTGGCGCTGATAATAAAATTGTAGTTCTTTAGGTGGTGATGGGTCAATCTGAGATTTTTTACTCTACGAGTTTGTTTTATGGCATTTCTGTTTTTATTTATTGACATCTAGGAGGCTAAGCGGTGGAGGTGGGTGTTATGGATGGTGGGTGTCAGCTGGCATGTGTTATGGATGGTGGGTGTCAGCTGCAGTGTGTTATGGATGGTGGGTGTCAGCTGCAGTGTGTTATGGATAGTGGGTGTCAGCTGCAGTGTTATGGATGGCGGGTGTCAGCTGGCATGTGTTATGGATGGTGGGTGTCAGCTGCAGTGTGTTATGGATGGTGGGTGTCAGCTGCAGTGTGATGGATAATGGGTGTCAGCTGCAGTGTGTTCTGCAGTGTGTTATGGATGGTGGGTGTCAGCTGCAGTGTATGGCACAGGCTCAGCCTGTTTTATACTCCTTTATCTCATACACCGAATGTTGTGAAGGGGTTGATAAATTATCGCAAAGTCAATGGGGGAATTTATCATAAATTGTGTGAATTAGGATCAAATAAAATTATTTAAACTAATCTAAAACTTTTTTTCAGCTAGCGCAACTTTGGAAAACTACTGTTCAATAAAAGATCAGCGTAATAGGAAGCAGACAAATCACGGGTAAGTTCTCGCCCATTCAGTGTCATTACGATGCCCCGCACCAGTCCTCAGTCTGTGGTCCTACTTCCGGCTTGGTCCTGTGTATTATGTTGTGCAGTTACTGGCCTCTGTGTGTGAGCATGGTGTTATCCACAGGCGATCATCGTAATTTAAAGGGGGACTCCACTGCCCCAGCATTCGGAACATTTTGTTCCAAAAGCTGAGTGCGAGCTGCAGGGGTAGTGACGTCATGGTCATGCCCCTTGTGACGTCACACCATGACCCCTCAATGCAAGTATATGGGAGGGGGCGTGGCTTGACGTCACGACCCCCGAAGCCAGCTTTCGGAACAAAATGGACACTGTGTAATGCTTCATTTCCCCTGTGGTGGCGCTGCAGAGAAATCAAACACTTATTGCCAGGTTTCTCTGCAGATTACAGTTGGGGTTCCCAGCAAGAGGGGGCACTTTGGGATCAGTTTATTATCAGGGGACCCTTTAAACAAGTAGGGATTGTCCTCCATGACTCTTCTCCAGCCCATGATTGACGTCCACCATCTTCTTGTCTAATTTTAATATTCATTATACAAACCAAGGGAATCTACAATAATCTTTACCTCTTGTTTCCAGGAGCGTCAGAACGAGTGTCCAGGATAGCGGTGGATTCCGTCATAGAATCAGAGGAACAACTGGAAGGAATAAAGAGAGTGGCGATGAAGTGGAGAGATCTCCTGATCCGTCCAATGAATCGGTCACTGACCTACTCCAAGAGACCAAGAGATATTTAACAAAGACTTTGGTGTAGGCCTGGGGCCGTGCGACCGAACAACTATCTCAGATCTACAGGAAAATGTGTAATATTCACTATTGTATCTTCGCATTTTGTTTGAAAATAATTTCCGCCATTGGGTTGACTCTACAGCTGCTTCCTGACGGTTTCTACTTTGCCTGCTCATCGTGTAGACTCCTCTTTTATGTAACAGGATACGTCGTTCTCGTATTTGGTGAGTTTTTCCATTGTTGTCATCAGTGTCTCCTTTTCTCTCCCTGAAAACCAAGACCCTTCCCCATATTATAGATCAATCCATCGTGTGTAAAATATTTCCCTCCCGTCTGCACATATAATGCATTGTACACATGGGTGGGGGCTTAATAGTCATGTGACACTTGTATCCACACCCCATGCACAACCCTCTTCCAAGCATGCTTCTGGGATTTAGTTTCAGGCTTTGACTTAAAGGAGTACTCCGGGATGTAAAAATGTTTCAGACTGCAGACAGTAAAAAAAAAAAAAAAAAAAAAAAAAAAAAAAAAAAAAAAAAAAAAAGGGATAAATACCTGCCCCCGAGACAATCCTCTTCCTGGCTGCCAGTGGTCGGTGAGTCATACTACACTCAGCCAATCACCGGCCACAGCGAAGTCCCGCCTCGGCCGGCAATAGGCACTTTTGGCCCTGGCGCCAGGAAGAAGACCAGTTCCGGGGGCCAAAAACATCACACTGCCGCTCAGCCTATCGCCAGCCAAGGCGGGACTTCTCTGCAATCGGCGATTAACCAAAGCAAAAGTACCCCTTTAAAAAAAAAAAAGTATCGGTACTTGTACTCAGTCTTAAAAAAAAAAAAAAAAAGAAAAAAGGGCATCGGGACATCCCTACTTCTAGCGCCCCTCTCGATTTCAGTTATTTACTATTTATTTTATTAGGTTTTAGGATTATTTATTTTAACTTTTATTACTATATATTACTGCAAGACACTGGCGACATTTATATCTATGAACAATATTATTATTTGTTAAACTGGACATTCATAGGTGGATTCCGTTAATATCGTTTTACATTCGGGAGCAAGAGCCTTAATAAACTAGAATTTTTCCTTCATCTACATGGAGTTACATTGAATGACTATCATGTTCTTATAGTGGAGAAGAGTCTTAGGGGTTAATTATACAAGACAGTTACCGCTGTAACAAGGTCAGTGATTGTGGGGTTTTGACAGATTTAAAGGGCTACTCCACCACATCAAACCCCCCCCCCCCCCCCGCGATCTCCCTGCTGCACCCGGATGTCACGCCCCCTACCTAAGATATGAATGGAGGGGCGTGGCATGACATAATGAGGAAGGGTGTGGTGTGACGTCACAAGGGGGGGGGGTGGCATGACATCACATCTCCAGTCCCGGAAAACCAGCGGTTTCCAAGAATGGCGGGTGCTACACAGGAGATCAGCACAGAACGGCGGGTGCCGCCCCCATGATATCCTTTGGATAGTGGATAAGATTTCTATGGGTGGAATACCCCTTTAAAAGGGGTACAGCATTTAAACATTTATCCCCTCTCTACAGGAAGGGCAATAAGTGTATGATTGTGGGCGTCAGACCTTTGGTAACCCCCCCAGTGATCTCCAGAAGGGGGCCTGAATCTCTCGTATGGAGTGCAGGATCGGTACACACTCCATGCAATGTCTATGGGAGCGCAGGAGATACCCGAGCGATGTAGTCTGGGATGTTCCCATAGACAATGTAGTGTTTATAAACACTGGAATACCCCTTTAACCTCTTCAGAACGCAGGGCGTATGCATACGCCCTGCATCCTGAGTCCTTAAGGACGTAGGGCGTATGGAACGCCCATGGGAATTTCAGTCCCCGGCGGGGAACAGACCGGGATGCCTGCTGATATCGTTCAGCAGGCATCCCAGCATATCGCCCCCCATGTCGGCGATCACGGCAAATCGCAGATCAATTCAGATCGGCAATTTGTCGCTATTCCGGGCTGATCGGATCTCTGGTGACCCGATTGCCCGGAAAAAAGGGGTGATCGGAGCTGTCAGTGACAGCCCCGATCATCCTAAGGGATAGGAGCGAGGTTGCAGTGGTGCCACCCCCAATGACTACTGACCAATGGCAGTTGAAGATGTGGGGTTACCATGGAAACCTCCCGCTCTGCCCATCCCTGGATGTTGGGCAGAGTGGGGGGGGAGGAGGAGATGGCGGCCGATACCTGGGGACTTTCATGCGTTGGGGACCGGCGATCATCGGTGGCATCAGCGGCGGAGGTAGGGAGGTGACGGCGCGGAGCATCAAGGAAGGTGGAAGTAAAGCGATATTTACTGCTGCCTTCTAGTGGTTGCCAAACTGCAACTCCCAGCATACCCAGACAGCCAAAGGCTGTCTGGGCATGCTGGGAGTTGTAGTTTTGCAACATCTGGAGGGTCACAGTTTGGAGAGCACTATACAGTGGTGCCCAAACGGTAGCCCTCCAGATGTTGCAAAACTACAACTCTCAGCATGCTTAGACTGCCCAGGCATGCTGGGAGCTGTAGTTCTGTAACATCTGTCCCTTCAGATTTTGTAATTTTCATGAAAATTTAGAAAATTGCTGCTCTACTTTGAAGCCCTCTAATGTCTTCAAAAAGTTGAAAAGGGGAAAATAAGCTGCGTCCTTAAGGGGTTAATATCTATCGGCATTGTGTGACTCCTTACCCTGTGGTATATGGGCACTAGGGGTGGGTGTGGGTCCCAATAAACAATAAATGGCCTCTGTTTGGCAGGGATGACCCATCTATGAAAGGCAGAACAGGTCATTCCCTATAATCGCTCCAGACCCCACATAAGATGAGGGATATATACACATTAGTCAATGAGAAGTCAGAGAAATGTGAGAATGTTTATAGTTTATTAGAATACAGAGGTGGATATAACACCAAACGGAATGATTATAGGGTTAATGTGACAGTGATCGGTTATAATAATGCTATAGTGCTGGGATAGTGATAATACAACACAAAACTATTATAATAATAATCTAATGATAATACAACACAAAACAATTATAATAATAATATAATGATAATAAAACACAATGGATATAATAATAATATGATAATAAAACACAATGGATATAATAATATAATGATAATAAAACACAATGGATATAATAATTCTATAATGAGAAGCAAAATCTAAAGAAAAGGAGACAATAATGCTACAAACTCCATTACCTGCATTATGTTATTGTTCTCTGTTATCATCCCTTTCTGTCTACAAAGAACTTTACAGACTTGTGTCCTTCTTGCTGGAGCTGGTATATAAATCACATAGAATGGTCATATATGTGCAGTATATGATATAAAAGACTTTATATCGAAGAAGACATTACAGTGTATATCATATAAAAAGTATATAAAGGGCAACTCCATCCACAATCCTAAAAAAGCTTCTTAGAAGGGACATTTGCTTTGTCTGTAACTCTGTTATATAAACTGCATTAAACAGGCAGATCAGCTGATCTTTGTGATCCGATTCACCTCCGCCGGAGGGGCCCCTATTCTGGAGATACAGAACCAGGACCTCCGCCTATCAGACATGTAAGATGGGAAAAGAAGAACAGATATCACCCCCTCCTCTCCCCCAATAAACCCACCCTCATCTATTGCTCCCTGTTATCAGCCATAACTGATAGGACACATATCTTTATGGATGGAGTTCCCCTTTAACAATGAATGACATTATAATCCTCGATTAGAGATAAGCGAAACATTCCCATGTGTTTTATAACATTTCTTCTGACACCTGTAGGATCTTAAAGAGAACCTCTCATTAACTTGATAAATGTTATAATCCCCCAGGTCACTGCCCCCATCATGATAAACCACCCCCGGCCTTTATTTTGTATTTTTTTTTTAGTTTTCTACCTTGATATTGCTCTGTATTTTCTGCTCAGTCAGATTCACAGACTGGGAAGGGGCGTTCCCCAGCAGGCGTGACATCATCTGAAGCCATACAGGGGAGAACTTCCTCCCTCATTCTGCTACACACAGCCCAGATGGGAGATGGGCTATGAAGAGTTCAGTGGGAGATGAGCTATGATTGGCAAAGGCTGCACAATCAGCACTCCAGACTGCATTTCCTGATTTTGGACTTCTGCCAGACCAGCAGGAGTCCAAAATCTGTGCAAGAGATGGGGGGGGGGGGGGGAATGTGCTCTGGACAAGTAGGGAGACACCTAGTGGCAGCTTTTTAAAACACAAATAAAACATAGAAAACGTCTTTTTTTTTTTTTTTTAAACAAAGTGCATTAGAAAGATTTTTTTATTTACCAAAAGGAATGCAATAGCAAAAGCTAGTTTTAATGAGAGACCCGTTTAAAGCTTCATTTAGGGCCCTACTTTATTAGCCAGAGCCCTTAATGAGGATGCCACCATCCTTGGAGGACCCGGCCTGTCTGTACATAACATGGTCAGCCCATTGATATCTGTGTGTTGTGTGTTATTCTTCAGTTCACCAGTGATGGCGCTGCAGGGATATGGCGCTGCAGGGACAGATTATAGCTGATCACTGGTCCCAGCATCCGGGGCCCCTGCGATCAGCTCATTTCTGGGGAAACCTTCTAAAACAGTGCATACTAGGAAATGGGGACCAGCAATTTCCCCGAGGTCCCAGTGTTGACTGCACCATAATTTCTGAGCAGAATTCCGCTTGGAAATTCCGCAGTGTATATACACCCTAAGAGGGGTAAGAAGCTTCTGGAAAAGTCATGGAATACTGATAACACTATGGCGGCTGCAGATACCGCAGTACAGGAGGCCGAAACCTCAACGTTCATATCTATATCATCCATACGATCTCATTTGTCTCTTCGATGTCCTACTGCACGGAGCGCTGGCTATTGTCCACCATATCTTAAGCGTCTTCTCGTGGTTGTTCTTATACATACACTGTATTGAACACTGTCAATGACACCGTACTATAGTGATGAGGATTATCAGGATATAGATGTGGGCGCCATCTTTGGCATCCACTGTATTTCTAGAATGGGCCCCCGATCCTGCCTGGTTATGATGAACAGAGGTGGTTGGAGCCGTCCCTTCTAAGTTATTTCTGTAAAACCCATAGATGTCCATTGGAGCCATGCTGTATCCACAATGGTAATCACCATATTCAGTGCAGGTTATAAGGGCCCCAATGACTGGAATATTTCCCTGTATATGTTTTGCACATTGTACAGACTCCGCCAATCACAATGTGTTAATGCCAAAATAGAATTTCATGGAACCCTAAAACACATGAAGCCATGAGGGAAGATATAACCATATACACAGGAAGGAGGAGACCACTTGTGTTTTTGTCTTTATAACATATAATGCTGCGGGGTCAGTCTGAAGTTTTTAGTACATATAATGCTGCGGTATAGGCCTGATGTTTTAGAACATATAATGATGCGGGGTATCCTGATTTTTTTTTTTTACATATAATGCTGGAGGATAGGCCTGAAGTTTTTAGTACATATAATGCTGCGCGGCATCCTGATGTTTTAGTACATATAATGCTGCAGAGCATCCTGATGTTTTAGTACATATAATGCTGCAGAGCATCCTGATGTTTTAGTACATATAATGCTGCGGGATAGGCCTGAAGTTTTTAGTACATATAATGCTGTAGGGTCGGCCTGAAGTTTTTAGTACATATAATGCTGCGGGTCAGACTAAAGTTTTAAGAACATAAGATGATGCAGGGTCGGCCTGAAGCTTTTTAAAGACATACAGTATTTGAGATTTATCAAAACCTGTGCAAAGGAAAAGTTGACCAGTTGCCCATAGCAACCAATCAGATCGCTTCTTTCATTTTTGAAAATGCCTCTGCAAAATGAAAGAAGCGATCTGATTGGTTGCTACTGGTCAACTCTTCCTCGGCACAGGTTTCAATAAATGTTCCCCATTACTGTTCCTCCAGTGAGGGGGCAATTGGCGCAGATTGATTAGTTCTTTATCCGTGAAATACGTCGTCGATGTATTCTCCCTGAAACTCCCTTTAAATCTACATATGTTTTACTTAAAGCTAATAACTTACATTCTGTACTTCGCGGAGCGCTGACTATTGTCCCCCCTCTGGCCCTCCAGATGTTACAAATCTACAACTCCCAGCATGCATGCTGGGAGTTGTAGTTCTGCAACACCTGCAGCACTACAGTTTGGAAACCACTTCTCTACCACACGAGGGACTGACTATTGCCCCCCCCCCAGTATCTGCAGCGTCTTCTTGTGGTGTTCGGGATACATACACTGTACTGAACACTGTCAATGACAACGTACTATAATGGTGAGGAATCGGGATATAGAAAGATTTTGTCCACCAAAAATGTATAGGTCACAAATCTCATATGTCATCTCAGGATCGGCTGAGTTCTAGCTGAGCATCTTTACACTTTTTTTATGTAGTCAATGACATTGACTATAGACGCTGTGATGTAGGGAGAATAAAGTAGTATGGAAAAAAAAAATAAAAATAAAATAATAAATAGGGATCAGATGTTCTGCTACAAAGAGTATATAATGGGTCGGCTCTCTGCCTATGTGTTTCTGTGCTCTCGATGGGGTCTCCATCTTAGCCGGCAGAAGCTCCTGTATGATGAAACTGTATGGACTGTTCCACACAAGCTGTCCACGGGGGGGGCTGTCCACACTGTCAATTACACTGTACAGTAGCGAAGAGGAATATTGGGATAGAGGAATATTTTGTCCACCAAAAAGTTTATTGGTTAACGTATCTCAGGTTTGGTTGAGTTCTGGAACTCAAACTTGAAAAACTTAAATAAAAAATAAATAAATAAAAAAGTTAAAGAAGGAATAAATCTGGATGTAGTGTTCTACTATAAAGTATAGATCCTGAGTGAGCTCATACATTACTGATATAGCAGGTGTCTGCCTGCCATCTCCTCTAACATTTACATCTGTATTTTTTATGCAATATAATTTAGCTCTACAATGCTCTACTATAGTTGTCTCCTAACTGTAGCCCTCCAGATGTTGCAAAACTACAACTCCCAGCATTCTTGCTGTAGTTTTGCAACATCTGGAGGGCTGCAGTTTGGACACCACTGCCCTACTATGAGGAGCACTGGCTATTATCTACTGGTGGTGTTCGGGATACATACACTGTACTGAACACTGTCAATCACAACGTACTATAGTAATGAGGATTATAAGGACAATTTGTCCACCAAAGACCTATTGGGGGAATTCCCATCATGACATTTATGGTGTATCTGTATGTTTGATATATGTGAGGGTCCCAGAGGTGGAGCTCACAACTAGTATGTCTAAGACAGGGCCCAGTATCTATAGTATCTATCTCATATCCCTCTCCCCCTCCTCTCCCTCATATCCCTCTCCCCCTCCTCTCCCTCATATATCTCTCTCTCTCCCCCTCTCATATCTCTCTATCTCTCCCCCTCTCATATCTCTCGCTCTCTCCCTCTCATATCTCTCTCCCTCTCCTATCTCTCTCCCTCTCCTATCTCTCTCCCTCTCTCATATCTCTCTATTTATTTATTAACTAATTTATTTATTTAACTTGGCAAAGGGAGGTCACTTGAATTTTTATTAGGGGGGTAGTTTAGAAAATATATTTTATGACTTTCATGATTATATAACTTTTTTGCCCAATCTGATCATTTTACTGCTCATATAGATCAGTGTAATACACATGCTCTACATTGATCTATTAGATCGGTTATCTATTGGTACAGGTATACTGTATCAATAGCCGAGTCACAGTGAAATGGGTCATGAACAAATTATAAGGGCCCCAATGACTGAAAAATGTTCCTGTACATGAAAGGCACATTATATGGAGTTATAGGTCACACACACATATACATATATATATATATATATATATATATATATATATATATATATACACACACACATATACATATATATATATATATATATATATATATATATCTCTATATATCTATATATCTATATCTATATCTATCTATCAGGGTTGGCTGAGCTATAGCTGACTTCCTTTACCTTCCCTAAATCACAGCCTATAGTCAGCATCAAACTTAAAAAAAAAAATAAAATAAAATAAAAAAAGAGAGTTAAAAAAAAGGAATACATATGAATTTAGTGTTCTGCTACAAAGAGTATAGAATGGGTCAGCTTATACATTACAGGTATAGCAGAAAGTATGTGCTGACCCTGTATCATCTGCAGAGGGCAATGGTCTCCAAACCATGGATCTGGGAAACTACAAGTCCCAGCATGTACTCATGGCCTACCACAGGTCACTAGTTTAGAGCCCCCCACCCCCCAATAATACTTTTAAATAACCAAATGGCTAATGCTTATATTTGCGGCATCAGACAACCCTAAAACCCTGTTCACACTGACGTTCTACTGCTGAGAAGTATTTTTCACATTGTACAAAGTGATGTGTGAACATAGCCTTAAGTAGTGAAACCTGATAGACCCTAAGGCCCTATGTTCACATTATCCAAATTACGACAGACTTTCAATGGGATTCCGCTGCTCTGTTCACACATGGATGCTCCATCGCAAAACTTCCAAGGAGAAATTTCATTCTGCCAGAAGATTCACGGAAAGACTTGTAATACTGATACTACTAGGTGGTACTAGATCCTACAGTATAGGGAGGCTCTGAGAGTATTTCCAGAGAAAACATTAGTGGGCCCTCCGCAGGCCATTGACCCCATACACTACATACACTGTATTGAGCCCTGTCAATGACAACGTACAGCCATATGGGGACATTAGGGAAGATTTCTCAAGACCTATGCGGAGGAAAAGATGTCTAGATGCCCATAGCAACCAATCAGATCGCTTCTTTCATTTTTGAAAGGCCTCTGAAAAAAGAAAGCAGCGATCTGATTGGTTGCTATGGGCAACTGGACAACTTTTCTGCCGCACAGGTCTTGAGAAATCTTCCCCACTATGAGGGGTATAGGATGTTTTGTCCACCAAAAAAGTTCTGAACTATATGGGTAGGGGCACATGTAGCGCATTCGCAGTACACTTAATGCTGCGGATGCGCTGATTACTTTCCCTAGAGTTAATCTGCTGCTACAAACAGACAGACACATACATCGATCTCACACGTACATGCACAGTTTACTCACAAGCATGGCGGCCGCTCTTGGCCTAGCTCAAGAACAGGAGGAGAAAAACTGCAAAAACATAAAATAAAAATCTGTAAATATCTAAAGAATAAAACTAAGGATGCGCCCCACAAAAGGATAAAATCAGGAAAAACGTGACTGGAACACTTCAGAGATCTGTCAGGAAAGCTTAAAACACATTAAACAAAAGACAAAAAACAAGACTATAAAAAGTGTTGACTTTTCCTTTAGTTAGGGCTCGTTCACATTGCCGTCAGGCTCCGTCGCCAAGTCCGTCTGCATTTTTATCTCCAAGTAAATTACCGGATCCCCGACAGACGGATCCACTCAAATCAGTAGAAGCTGTCAGGACTTGATGGACGCTGTCCTTTGTCCCATTTTCAGGGCTGTTTAGCACAACGGGCAATGTGAACTTAGCCTTAAAGGAGTACTCCGGCGCGCACTTTTCTCATTTTTCCCATCCGGGCTGCAAACTAAAAGAAAACAAACTTTATCTTACCTGCCAACGAGCCCCCGGAGCTCCGGTACAGGTGTTGGGTCCCCGGGCTGTATTCTTCTTACTTCCTGTTAGCCCGACACGCCACACGGAGCTTCAGCCGGCAGCGATGTCCCGCCTCGGCCAGTGATAGGCTGAAGCTCAGTGCCGGGCTAACAGGAAGTAAGAAGAATACAGCCCGGGGACCGAACACCTGTACCGGAGCTCCGGGGGCTCGTTGGCAGGTAAGAGAAAGTGTGTTTTCTTTTAGTTTGCAGCCCGGATGGGAAAAATGAGAAAAGTGCGCGCCGGACTACTCCTTTAAGCATAATAGCTATAGTAAAATATATACACACACACAAATGAAACAGATATAGTAACATACACACACAAATATAAATCTATATATATGACAGATGTAGTAACTTATACTTCTAGTAGCTTATATTAAACAGATTTAGTAACTTAAATATTACGCACATAGGGGGAGATTTATCATGGCTTTTAGAGCATTTTTTATGTTTTGGCGCAGTTCAGGCGCAAGCATCATATTTGGCGACTTTTATGCGTCTTTTGATATAGACAGTTTCCCTCTTTTTACCTACCTGTAGAACTTTTTCCTTTTGCCCATGCAGTGGTCAGGAATCTATCATTTGCAACTTTTGTCAAAAGTCGCTATTTTTTTTAGGCGCAAAGCTCCACCCTCTACCAGTAGGCGTGAGAATCACTTCTACCTTCCGCAATTCAACCTTTAACCTCTTGTGGACGACAGCGTCCCACTCCCCTTCTTTGACACGTTTTCAGGAGCTGAGCGCGGGTCATAACTGGGTGGTCCTGGCGCCTATCTGCCACCAGGACCCATCACTAATGCCAGACATCAGCGATGCCCGGCTTTAACCCCTTAGACACCGTAATCAAATTTGATTGTAGCATCTAAAATGCAAGTAAAAATGTCCCGGCAGCTCTGGGAAAGTAAAGAAAAACCCCATAACCTGCCAAATTCAGGACCCGGGAAAGTGTCTACTTCCCTCCCTCACAAGTGTCTAGATAAAGTGTATGTGGTCGAGCTTTTCCCACCACAGCAGAGCTGCGCAAAATTCCTCATCCTGCTGAACCTTCTTGATAAATAAGATGCCCGCTAGTCAAACCCACCACCCAAATAAACGTGGGAAAGACGCTCTACCGCAGACATTCTTTGATAAATCTGGGCCATAGCATCATATATGTTACTGATATAACCGTGCCCGCTGATGATTACCCACAGGAGCTTGCCCTCAATTATACGGGCATAGTGAGGTGAAATCCTAACTTTGATGAAACTACAACTCCCAGCATTTCTTTTTGTGATGAATTTCTGCAGATATCACGGTAAACTCCACCAAATATTAAAACCAAGAATGTTTCGCTCATCTCTAATATTTACAGTCGATTTTCTTTCCACTTCAGAATAATATAAAAACATAAAATTTACACAGGAATAGAAAATAAAGTAATAGACTTAAAAAAAAAAAAAAAAATCCCAGAGAAATGTAAGATCTGATACTTCTCCTCCTCCTCCCCCGTCCCCCTTTCCCCAGTCATTTGTTGGAGACCCCCCAAAAATGTTTTCCCAATTTTCCTGCATCTTTTTTTTTTTACTCTCTATTTTTTCTTTTTACCATTTCTAAGTTCAGTGTTTAGTTTTGAGGAGTTCTTAAATATTACAAACCGCCCTCCCTTACCCCCATCCCATGGTATCTTCTAACATTACACAACCCTATAGCCTCTTGAGATTAGTATATGGGGGTCTCCTAACCTCCCCAACAGTGATATAATAGGGTTTACCTGATTTTCCAAGGTGCATAAAGTTTTTAATGGCTGGAACCTATAGTCTATATAGCAGTGGTCTTCAACCCGCGGACCTCCAGATGCTGCAAAACTACAACTCCCTGCATGCTCGGACAGCCCTCCAGATGGTGCAAACAGGGGCTTAGCTACAGGGGGTGCAGAGGTAGCAGTCACACCGGGGCCTTGTTGCAGGTATATAATTGACACATGGGGCCCTGTTGAAGATTTTGTATCGGGGCCCAGAAGCTACAAGTTACGCCTCTGGTTCAAAACTACAACTCTCAGCATGCTGAGAATTGTAGTTTTGCAACATCTGGAGGGCCACAGTTTGGAGACCACTGATCTATAGGTTATAGACAAGGTACACAATCCTACTAGAGGACTATTAAGCTTTGGGCACTATCACCGTCCTTCTTGATGACTTTCTTCTTAGTCTTCTCACTTTCTTTGTTTCCATTTTTCCTCCTATTAACAGAAGAAAAATACCGTAGTCATTGGATTATGAATGAAGTAAATTGAATTTACCGCCATATCGTCAAACCCATACAATGCAGATCAATATAAGGGATTGTACATGTAAGAATAGGGACTGTACAGCAGTGTATGGAGACTCTTAGGGGAGACTGTGGGAGCCCTATGGACAGTATAACGCTGTAAAGTCTGTAAATGTATTGACTTCCTGCAGACCTTGTTTCTAGACTGGTTACTTTAAAAAAATTGCACAAGCAGAGCTGCAGTGTAAAGCACAGGGGACTGGATTTTAGCCTAACTCTGACTTCAGGGCACAGTGATTAAAGGGGGTACTCCGGTAGAAAACAAATGTTTTCATATTAACTGGTGCCAGAAAGTTAAACAGATTTGTAAATTACTTCTATAAAAAAAAAAAAAAAAAAAAAATCTTAATCCTTCCAGTACTTATCAGCTGCTGTATGACCACAGGAAGTTGTGTAGTTCTTTCCAGTCTGACCATAGTGCTCTCTTCTGACACCTCTGTCCATGTCAGGAGAGGTTTGCTATGGGAATTGGCTTCTATTCTGGACAGTTCCTGACACAGACAGAGATGGCAGTAGAGAGCACTGTGGTCAGACTGGAAAGAACTACACAACTTCCTCTGCAGCATACAGCAGCTGATAAGTACAGGAAGGGTTAATATTTTTTATATAGAAGTCATTTACAAATCTGTAGAATTTTCTGGCACCAGTTGATTTGAAAACATTTGTTTTCTACTGGAGGACCCCTTTAAGCTGGAGTCAGGGATCAGAGCTGCGTCCTGATGGAGCAGAGATAAATATAAAGAAAAATAAACGGCGGTGACACTGTGCAGAATTTTTACTTGCCCCATTGCACTAGATTTCAAATCATTTATTAAAGGGGTACTCCGGTGGAAAACTTTATTATTATATATTTTTTTTAAATCAACTGGTGCCAGAAAGTTAAACAGGTTAGTACTTATTTGCTGCTGAATACTACAGAGGAACATCTTTTCTTTTTGGAACACAGAGCTCTCTGCTGACATCACGAGCACAGTGCTCTCTGCTGACATCTCTGTCCATTTTGCGAACTGTCCAGAGTAGGAGAAAATCCCCATAGCAAACATATGCTGCTCTGGACAGTTCCTAAAATGGACAGAGGTGTCAGCAGAGAGCACTGTGCTCGTGATGTCAGCAGAGAGCTCTGTGTTCCAAAAATAAAAGAATTTCCTCTCTAGTATTCAGCAGCTAATAAGTACTGGAAGGATTAAGATTTTTTAATAGAAGTAATTTACAAATCTGTATAACTTTCTGGCACTAGTTGATTTAAATAAAAAAATAAAAATAAAATTTATATTATATATACATATATATATATATACACACACACACACACACACACACACACACACATTTCCACCGGAGTACCCCTTTAAAATGGAATAATAACTATAGAATAGCATAAAAATAACTTTCACATTATACTCACTTTTCTTTTCTTTTTTTGCATATCACATAGGCGATAGCGATGATGAAGAAGATCACGATTAATACAGTTGGTAACACGTACATCATTTGAGAATTCTCAGCGCCATTTTGCCCGCTTCCTAGAACTCCTGAAGAGGTTGGACAGGCTGACAAAAAAAAAAAAAAAAAAAAAAAAAAAGACAAAAAGACAATTCAACCACCTAAACCAGTGTTTCCCAACTAGGGTGTCTCCAGCTGTTGCAAAACTACAGCTCCTAGCATGCTCGGACAGCCAAAGGCTGTCCGGGAATGCTGGGAGTTGTAGTTTTGCAACAGCTGAAGGGCTGACCGGGCATGCTGGGAGTTGTAGTTTTGCAACAGCTGGAGACACCCTGGTTGGGAAACACTAACCTAAACAATTAAAGGGGTACTCCGGTGGAAAACTTTATTTTTTTTTTTTAATCAACTGTTGAAAGAAAGTTAAACAGATTTGTAAATTACTTCTATAAAAAAATCTTAATCCTTCTAGTACTTATTAGCTGCTGAATACTACAGAGGAAATTATTTTCTTTTTGGAACACAGAGCTCTCTGCTGACATCACAAGCACAGTGCTCTCTGCTGACACCTGTCAATTTTAAGAACTGTCCAGAGCAGAAAAAAATCCCCATAGCAAACAACAGAGGTGTCAGCAAAGAGCACTGTGCTCGTGATGTCAGCAGAGAGCTCTGTGTTCCAAAAAGAAAAAAGAATTTCCTCTGTAGTATTCAGCAGCTAATAAGTACTGGAAGGATTAAGAATTTTTAATAGTCTAAGTCATTTACTAATCTGTTTAACTTTCTGGCACCAGTTGATTTAAAAAAAAAAAAAAAAAAAAGTTTTCCACCGGAGTACTACTTTAATATAGCAAAAGGACAACAAAAAATAATTTACAAGGATCTGGAATTGGTATACTCAACCATTAGAGGGCGCTCTTATTAGGCCTAGGGCTTTTCCCAGTGATGTGAATTTTGGGTTTTCTTGTTGTAGTTGGTGGGGACTATAGAATACAAGGGACATGCCGTATATACTCGAGGATAAGCCTAAGAGTTTTTCAGCACCATTTTTCGTGCTGAAAACGTCCCCCTCGGCTTACACTGGATAATGATATGGGGGGAAAGGAGGATCTGTATGATGGGGGGATGAGGGGGGGGGGGGGTCTGGATGATGACAGTGAGAGTAGGGATGATGACAGAGGAGGGCGGGATGATGTATTTCCCACCCTAGGCTTATACTCGAGTGAATAGGTTTTCCTGGGTTTTTGGGGTGAAATTAGGGGCCTCAGCTTATATTCGGAACGGCTAATACTCGAGTATATACGGTAATAGCAATGTCTTCCCTGTTCTTTGATGGTATTTGGGTGTGTGGGGAGATTGTAAAGATATCTGGGGCACCATGGGACACTGACCGTGAGGAAGAAGGGGCCAAGACAAGTGCCCCTGGTGCCAGCAAAGTCATCACTTATCACTGTGATGCAGAAATGCGCACATTTTGGTATAATTCGGATTGACTGTCACCCACCTGCAGAATACGAGAAGGCAGACTCTCCATGTTCTTTCCCGTGATCCATGATGTACGTAGAATTTGGTCCTTCATTTGTCTTCAGGAGGATATGAGTGTCATTCAGTCTGGTGGCCGTAGCATTCAGTCTGGTGGCCGTAGCACCGTCAATACATTGGACGGTCTCTCCATTGCCGGTTTCATTGTTGAGAATGCAGAAATCCTCCCTTTCCCTCTGAAACACCAAAGTTTGACCGGAGAAGTTGCGTCCATTGAAATAATGGCAAGAGGAAGCTGAAATGGAGAATAATAATAGAAAGGTCAGGTAAACCGCGGTGGGACAGCAGGGGGTCAAACCGACATCTAAGAACCATAAAACATGTAATCTGATCTCTCAGTGAACTGCTAGTTAGGGTGCATTGTGAATGCACCCTAACTAGCAGTTCACTGAGAGATCAGATTACATGTTTTATGTCCCCATTCCGTTTTACTCATGTTAAAGAATAGAAACAGATTTAAATTAAAAAAAACGGATACAAACGGATGGTCTAACGGGTATAAACAGATGACCACTTCCGTTTTTGAACAAAAAAAAACCAAAACATAAAAATCATCCGTGTATCAGTTTAAAAAAATTTTTTTTTTTTTTTTTACCCTTGAGTAACTTTTTCCTGGAAACTTCCTGGTTCTCTTCTGAGTTTGCTCAGAAGTTAAAAACGGTAAAAAAAAACAGATAAAAAAACGGAAGTAATTTAAAAACTATCCGTTTTCCATAGACTTCAATGTTAAAATTATGATGTCTGTTTGTTTTTTTGACGGAAGAAAAAATACTGCACGTGCCGCTTTTTCTGCCGTCAATAAAAACGGAATTATTCTATTGACATGAATGGGGATTTTTTTTTAAACCGTTGGAACCGAAACGGGGGATTAAAAAAACGGGGACAGACGGCCGTGTGAACGCACCCTTAGTCTTGTAAAGGCATTTTTCTCTGATAAGATAAATTACAGAATTTTCCCATTTGCATGTGCTACTGATTTATGCAGAGTTTGTTGGCAGCGGCCATATAAACCATGTTACATAGTATGACAATACACACCCATGTGTCAATGTGGTCTCTTCTTCACTGCACCATACACTTCTGCTTTACCCCTGCAAATAAAAATGTGATAGTGATCAGACATGAAATCTGCATGCTGGGAGTTGTAGTTCTAAAACTGCTAAAGAGCCAAAGATTACAGACCACTAGTCAAGTCTACTAAGGCCTACGATCCTCTCTGTCGGGCAAGTAGCACTATTGTCTTGTATTATTGTCTAGCCCAGTGTTTCCCAACCAGGGTGCCTTCAGCTATTTCAAAACTACAACTCCCAGCATGCCCTGACAGCAGCATGGTAGACATAGATGCTGTCAGTATACCTTCAGAATAAATCCCCAACAGTGTCAGCAAAGCCCCCCCCCCCACACACACCATCACACCTCCTCCCCTCCCCCCCACACACCATCACCTCCTCCCCTCCCCCCACACACCATCACACCTCCTCCCCTCCCCCCCACACACCATCACCCTCCTCCCCTCCCCCCACACACCATCACACCTCCTCCCTCCCCCCACACACCATCACAACCTCACCTCCCCTCCCCCCCACACACCATCACACCTCCTCCCCTCCCCCCCACACACCATCACACCTCCTCCCCTCCCCCCCACACACCATCACACCTCCTCCCCTCCCCCCCACACACCATCACACCTCCTCCCCTCCCCCCCACACACCATCACACCTCCTCCCCTCCCCCCCACACACCATCACACCTCCTCCCCTCCCCCCCACACACCATCACACCTCCTCCCCTCCCCCCCACACACCATCACACCTCCTCCCCTCCCCCCCACACACCATCACACCTCCTCCCCTCCCCCCCACACACCATCACACCTCCTCCCCTCCCCCCACCTCCTCCCCTCCCCCCACACACCATCACACCTCCTCCCCTCCCCCCACACACCTCCTCCCCTCCCCCCACACACCTCCTCCCCTCCCCCCACACACCTCCTCCCCTCCCCCCACACCTCCTCCCCTCCCCCCACACACTTCCTCCCCTCCCCCCACACACCATCACACCTCCTCCCCTCCCCCCCACACACCATCACACCTCCTCCCCTCCCCCCACACACCATCACACCTCCTCCCCTCCCCCCACACACCATCACACCTCCTCCCCTCCCCCCACACACCATCACACCTCCTCCCCTCCCCCCACACACCATCACACCTCCTCCCCTCCCCCCCACACACCATCACACCTCCTCCTCTCCCCCCACACACCATCACACCTCCTCCCCTCCCCCCACACACCATCACACCTCCTCCCCTCCCCCCACACACCATCACACCTCCTCCCCTCCCCCCACACACCATCACACCTCCTCCCCTCCCCCCACACACCATCACACCTCCTCCCCTCCCCCCCACACACCATCACACCTCCTCCCCTCCCCCCCACACACCATCACACCTCCTCCCCTCCCCCCACACACCATCACACCTCCTCCCCTCCCCCCACACACCATCACACCTCCTCCCCTCCCCCCACACACCATCACACCTCCTCCCCTCCCCCCACACACCATCACACCTCCTCCCCTCCCCCCACACACCATCACACCTCCTCCCCTCCCCCCACACACCATCACACCTCCTCCCCTCCCCCCACACACCATCACACCTCCTCCCCTCCCCCCACACACCATCACACCTCCTCCCCTCCCCCCACACACCATCACACCTCCTCCCCTCCCCCCACACACCATCACACCTCCTCCCCTCCCCCCACACACCATCACACCTCCTCCCCTCCCCCCCACACACCATCACACCTCACCTTTCAGGTGATTACCTTGAGGATCTCAACAAGAGAATGCCAAGAGTGTGCAAAGCAGAAATCAAAGCAAAAGGAAGAACCCAGAATATGACAGATTCTCCCCCTTATTGTTCTGTATATAATCCCACATGTGATCATTCATAGTTTTGATGCCCTCAGTGCGAAAATAAAGAAAACTCTGAATGAGAAGGTGCCCAAACTTTTGGTCTGTACTGTACATTTATCCCCCCAGAAAAGTGCATAATGCTCGGGAAATCCACTTTGTGTTCTTTATGGATTTTAAAGGGGAACTCTGGTACATTACATCTTATGCCCTTTTCCACCACATGATAGGGGGATAAGTGTCTGCGCGATCTCCTGCCCAGCACTCCAGCTCACTCATGGATATGGGATAAATACTTATGTACAAGAGTTCCCTTTAAGATCAGTAGTTGGCACTTCTGCCCTGAAGTATTCGGCACCACAAGGAACCATCGTATATTCCCTCGGCGGGTTTTCCAGGCTCCCCTCTGACTCATGCAACCTAAGTACGGCACCCAAAGGATGTAAGTGGCAGCATGCCCGGATGGCGGGATAGTAGATCCGGATGCGTTGTTAGTAAGTAGCATTTACTTGGCGGAAAATATGGACTCTAGAGAGCAGTGGACGTTTAATCCTGTATAAATGTGTCACATGATGGACAAGACAAAGACAAAAGACTCTTGAGAACGGTAACAAGACCCTCACTCATGGACGGGCCCAGCAGGCAGGATACTGGGAAAACCGCATCAAAACGGCAGCTGTAGTGGTAACGGTGGTGATTAAGACTACATTATACATGATCATTACTATCGCTATGATTTATCTATACATTAGCGGAAAGGAGACTGCTTGCCTATTGATGGGATGTGTTATATCGAGGCAAAGCATCATTGATATTGATTATTGACCCAGCATTGGCTGCGATTGATTTGGCATATACAGTTTATAGGGATGCATCGCTGATATACTACATAATGGTCCCATATTGCAGTGTTTCCCCAACCAGGGTACCCCCAGCTGTTACAAAACTACAACTCCCAGCATGCCCAGACAGCTAAAGGCATCAAATGACAGTGCCCATAAAAGCTAGCATCTTCCTTTCCATCTTTACTGTCCCGGAGCAGTGTTTCCCCAACCAGGGTGCCTCCAGCTGTTGCAAAACTATAACTCCCAGCATGCCCAGAAAGCCAAAGGCATCAAATGTGAGGTGTGTGACAACCCTGATGGTGTCAATGACAGTGCCCATAAAACCCAGCATCTTCCTTCACATCTTTACTGTCTTGGTGCAGTGTTTCCCAACCAGGGTGCCTCCAGCTGTTGCAAAACTACAAATCCCAGCATGCCCAGACAGCTAAAGGCATCAAATGTGAAGTGGCATGACAACCCTGATGGTGCCCATGACAGTGCCCATAAAACCCAGATGGTGCCCAAGACAGTGCACATAAAAGCAGTGCCCATAATAGTGTCCTGGAGCAGTGTTTCCCAACCAGGGTGCCTCCAGCTGTTTCAAAACTATAACTCTCAGCATGCCCGGACAGCCAACGGCATCAAATGTGAGGTGTGCGACAACCCTGATTGTGTCAATGACAGTGCCTATAAAACCTAGCATCAGTGTTTCTCAACCAGGGTGCCTCCAGCTGTTGCAAAACTACAACTTCCAGCATGCCCAGACAGCTAAAGGCATCAAATGTGAGGTGGCATGGCAACCCTGATGGTGCCCATAAAAGCAAGCATCTTCCATCACATCTTCAGTGTCCCGGAGCAGTGTTTCCCAACCAGGGTGCCTCCAGCTGTTTCAAAACTAGCATGCCTGGACAGCCGTTGCATCAATGCATTTAGTTTCTATAACTGGGTCATGTGATCACCATTCTGACCCACAGAACAATGACAGAGCTTAATGCAGTGTTTTCCCAACCAGGGTGCCTCCAGCGGTTGCAAAACTACAACTCCCAGCATGCCCGGACAGCCGTCGGCTGTCCAGGCATGCTGTGAGTTGTAGTTTTGCAACTGCTGGAGGCACCCTGGTTGGGAAACACTGCCATACTATATAGCACTTTAATTCAGTGGAATGCATAGTTTTTTTGAGTACACTCAGCAAACAACTCTCTGTGATACCCCGTATATAATCTGGACGTCCTGTACTGATTCATCTCGTATAACTTTATTAGTTTGCACAATTCTTCGTGCAAGCAATTAGAACAGCTGTGTGAGCTGAGATAGCGGCGCTTTACGTGTCTAAGCCCATAAATGTAACAAGGAGAAATACCGTAGTGTCGAAATCACCGCACACTGTTTTCTTGCTTCTTGACAAGGTGTGGAACAATGTTACACGCCTAGCTATCTAGACCGCGAGCTCCTGAACGTCTGTCCGCCATAAGGGACGTGTTATATAGCCCTCCTTCCATCACCATAGATGCTGCAATTGGTGATGTCCGGTATTAGCCACGGGTCCGGGACCGACCCGTGGGAGCAGGGCATACAGGTACGCCCTGCGGAGGCTACAGGGGTTATCTAGGAAAAAAAAAAAAAAAAAAAAAGAGAGTGAAAGAGCGTGAAAAAAAAAAAAAAGAGAGTGAAAGAGCGTGAAAAAAAAAAAAAAGAGAGTGAAAGAGCGTGAAAAAAAAAAAAAGAGAGTGAAAGAGCGTGAAAAAAAAAAAAAGAGAGTGAAAGAGCGTGAAAAAAAAAAAAAAAGAGAGTGAAAGAGCGTGAAAAAAAAAAAAAAGAGAGTGAAAGAGCGTGAAAAAAAAAAAAAGAGAGTGAAAGAGCGTGAAAAAAAAAAAAAAGAGAGTGAAAGAGCGTGAAAAAAAAAAAAAAAGAGAGTGAAAGAGCGTGAAAAAAAAAAAAAAGAGAGTGAAAGAGCGTGAAAAAAAAAAAAAAGAGAGTGAAAGAGCGTGAAAAAAAAGAGTGAAAGAGCGTGAAAAAAAAGAGAGTGAAAGAGCGTGAAAAAAAAGAGAGTGAAAGAGCGTGAAAAAAAAGAGAGTGAAAGAGCGTGAAAAAAAAGAGAGTGAAAGAGCGTGAAAAAAAAGAGAGTGAAAGAGCGTGAAAAAAAAGAGAGTGAAAGAGCGTGAAAAAAAAGAGAGTGAAAGAGCGTTGAAAAAAAAAGAGAGTGAAAGAGCGTGAAAAAAAAGAGAGTGAAAGAGCGTGAAAAAAAAGAGAGTGAAAGAGCGTGAAAAAAAAGAGAGTGAAAGAGCGTGAAAAAAAAGAGAGTGAAAGAGCGTGAAAAAAAAGAGAGTGAAAGAGCGTGAAAAAAAAGAGAGTGAAAGAGATAGAGATAGAGATGAGATAGAGATGAGATAGAGATGAGATAGAGATGAGATAGAGATGAGATAGAGATGAGATAGAGATGAGATAGAGATGAGATAGAGATGAGATAGAGATGAGATAGAGATAGAGATAGAGATAGAGATAGAGTAGAGATAGAGTAGAGATAGAGATAGAGTAGAGAGAGAGTAGAGATAGAGTAGAGATAGAGTAGAGATAGAGTAGAGATAGAGATAGAGTAGAGATAGAGTAGAGATAGAGTAGAGATAGAGTAAAGATAGAGTAGAGATAGAGATAGAGTAGAGATAGAGTAGAGATAGAGATAGAGATAGAGATAGAGATAGAGATAGAGTAGAGATAGAGTAGAGATAGAGTAGAGATAGAGATAGAGATAGAGATAGAGATAGAGATAGAGATAGAGTAGAGATAGAGTAGAGATAGAGATAGAGATAGAGATAGAGATAGAGTAGAGAGATAGAGTAGAGATAGAGTAGAGATAGAGTAGAGATAGAGTAGAGATAGAGATAGAGTAGAGATAGAGTAGAGATAGAGTAGAGATAGAGATAGAGTAGAGATAGAGTAGAGATAGAGATAGAGATGAGATAGAGATGAGATAGAGTAGAGATAGAGTAGAGATAGAGTAGAGATAGAGTAGAGATAGAGATAGAGTAGAGATAGAGATAGAGTAGAGATAGAGTAGAGATAGAGATAGAGTAGAGATAGAGATAGAGTAGATAGAGATAGAGTAGAGATAGAGTAGAGATAGAGATAGAGTAGAGATAGAGATAGAGATAGAGATAGAGTAGAGATAGAGTAGAGATAGAGTAGAGATAGAGTAGAGATAGAGTAGAGATAGAGTAGAGATAGAGTAGAGATAGAGATAGAGTAGAGATAGAGATAGAGTAGAGATAGAGTAGAGATAGAGATAGAGTAGAGATAGAGATAGAGATAGAGATAGAGTAGAGATAGAGTAGAGATAGAGTAGAGATAGAGTAGAGATAGAGTAGAGATAGAGTAGAGATAGAGATAGAGTAGAGATAGAGATAGAGTAGAGATAGAGATAGAGTAGAGATAGAGTAGAGATAGAGATAGAGTAGAGATAGAGATAGAGTAGAGATAGAGTAGAGATAGAGATAGAGTAGAGATAGAGATAGAGATAGAGATAGAGTAGAGATAGAGTAGAGATAGAGTAGAGATAGAGTAGAGATAGAGTAGAGATAGAGTAGAGATAGAGATAGAGTAGAGATAGAGATAGAGTAGAGATAGAGATAGAGTAGAGATAGAGTAGAGATAGAGATAGAGTAGAGATAGAGATAGAGTAGAGATAGAGATAGAGTAGAGATAGAGTAGAGATAGAGATAGAGTAGAGATAGAGATAGAGATAGAGATAGAGTAGAGATAGAGTAGAGATAGAGTAGAGATAGAGTAGAGATAGAGTAGAGATAGAGTAGAGATAGAGATAGAGTAGAGATAGAGATAGAGTAGAGATAGAGATAGAGTAGAGATAGAGTAGAGATAGAGATAGAGTAGAGATAGAGATAGAGTAGAGATAGAGTAGAGATAGAGATAGAGTAGAGATAGAGATAGAGATAGAGATAGAGTAGAGATAGAGTAGAGATAGAGTAGAGATAGAGTAGAGATAGAGTAGAGATAGAGTAGAGATAGAGATAGAGTAGAGATAGAGATAGAGTAGAGATAGAGATAGAGTAGAGATAGAGTAGAGATAGAGATAGAGTAGAGATAGAGATAGAGATAGAGATAGAGTAGAGATAGAGTAGAGATAGAGTAGAGATAGAGTAGAGATAGAGTAGATAGAGTAGAGTAGAGATAGAGTAGAGATAGAGATAGAGTAGAGATAGAGATAGAGTAGAGATAGAGATAGAGTAGAGATAGAGTAGAGATAGAGTAGAGATAGAGTAGAGATAGAGTAGAGATAGAGTAGAGATAGAGTAGAGATAGGTAGAGATAGAGTAGAGATAGAGTAGAGATAGAGTAGAGATAGAGTAGAGATAGAGTAGAGATAGAGATAGAGTAGAGATAGAGAGATAGAGTAGAGATAGAGTAGAGATAGAGTAGAGATAGAGTAGAGTTAGAGTAGAGATAGAGTAGAGATAGAGTAGAGATAGAGTAGAGATAGAGTAGAGATAGAGTAGAGATAGAGTAGAGATAGAGTAGATAGAGTAGAGATAGAGTAGAGATAGAGTAGAGATAGAGTAGAGATAGAGTAGAGATAGAGTAGAGATAGAGTAGAGATAGAGAGTAGAGATAGAGTAGAGATAGAGTAGAGATAGAGTAGAGATAGAGTAGAGATAGAGTAGAGATAGAGTAGAGATAGAGTAGAGATAGAGTAGAGATAGAGTAGAGATAGAGTAGAGATAGAGTAGAGTAGAGTAGAGATAGAGTAGAGATAGAGTAGAGATAGAGTAGAGATAGAGATAGAGTAGAGTAGAGATAGAGATAGAGATAGAGATAGAGTAGAGATAGAGAGATAGAGTAGAGTAGAGATAGAGATAGAGTAGAGATAGAGTAGAGATAGATAGAGTAGAGATAGAGTAGAGATAGAGTAGAGATAGAGTAGAGATAGAGATAGAGTAGAGATAGAGATAGAGTAGAGATAGAGTAGAGATAGAGTAGAGATAGAGTAGAGATAGAGTAGAGATAGAGTAGAGATAGAGATAGAGTAGAGATTGAGTAGAGATAGTAGAGTAGAGATAGAGTAGAGATAGAGTAGAGATAGAGTAGAGATAGAGATAGAGTAGAGATAGAGTAGAGATAGAGATAGAGTAGAGATAGAGATAGAGTAGAGATAGAGTAGAGATAGAGTAGAGATAGAGTAGAGATAGAGTAGAGATAGAGTAGAGATAGAGTAGAGATAGAGTAGAGATAGAGTAGAGATAGAGTAGAGATAGAGTAGAGATAGAGTAGAGATAGAGTAGAGATAGAGTAGAGATAGAGTAGAGATAGAGTAGAGATAGAGATAGAGTAGAGATAGAGATAGAGTAGAGATAGAGTAGAGATAGAGTAGAGATAGAGATAGAGTAGAGATAGAGTAGAGATAGAGATAGAGATAGAGATAGAGTAGAGATAGAGTAGAGATAGAGATAGAGAGTAGAGATAGAGATAGAGATAGAGATAGAGTAGAGATAGAGATAGAGTAGAGATAGAGTAGAGATAGAGTAGAGATAGAGTAGAGATAGAGATAGAGTAGAGATAGAGATAGAGTAGAGATAGAGTAGAGATAGAGTAGAGATAGAGTAGAGATAGAGTAGAGATAGAGTAGAGATAGAGATAGAGTAGAGATAGAGATAGAGATAGAGTAGAGATAGAGATAGAGTAGAGATAGAGTAGAGATAGAGTAGAGATAGAGATAGAGTAGAGATAGAGTAGAGATAGAGATAGAGTAGAGATAGAGTAGAGATAGAGTAGAGATAGAGATAGAGTAGAGATAGAGATAGAGTAGAGATAGAGTAGAGATAGAGTAGAGATAGAGTAGAGATAGAGATAGAGTAGAGATAGAGATAGAGTAGAGATAGAGTAGAGATAGAGTAGAGATAGAGTAGAGATAGAGTAGAGATAGAGTAGAGATAGAGATAGAGTAGAGATAGAGTAGAGATAGTGAGAGTAGAGATAGAGATAGAGTAGAGATAGAGTAGAGATAGAGTAGAGATAGAGTAGAGATAGAGTAGAGATAGAGTAGAGATAGAGATAGAGTAGAGATAGAGATAGAGTAGAGATAGAGTAGAGAGTAGAGATAGAGTAGAGATAGAGTAGAGATAGAGTAGAGATAGAGTAGAGATAGAGTAGAGATAGAGTAGAGATAGAGATAGAGTAGAGATAGAGTAGAGTAGAGATAGAGTAGAGATAGAGTAGAGATAGAGTAGAGATAGAGTAGAGATAGAGTAGAGATAGAGATAGAGTAGAGATAGAGTAGAGATAGAGATAGAGTAGAGATAGAGATAGAGTAGAGATAGAGTAGAGATAGAGTAGAGATAGAGAGAGATAGAGTAGAGATAGAGAGTAGAGTAGAGATAGAGTAGAGATAGAGTAGAGTAGAGATAGAGTAGAGATAGAGTAGAGATAGAGTAGAGATAGAGTAGAGATAGAGTAGAGATAGAGATAGAGTAGAGATAGAGTAGAGATAGAGTAGAGTAGAGTAGAGATAGAGTAGAGATAGAGTAGAGATAGAGTAGAGATAGAGATAGAGTAGAGATAGAGTAGAGATAGAGATAGAGTAGAGATAGAGTAGAGATAGAGATAGAGTAGAGATAGAGTAGAGATAGAGTAGAGATAGAGTAGAGATAGAGTAGAGATAGAGTAGAGATAGAGATAGAGTAGAGATAGAGTAGAGATAGAGTAGAGATAGAGTAGAGATAGAGTAGAGATAGAGTAGAGATAGAGTAAGTAGAGATAGAGTAGAGATAGAGTAGAGATAGAGTAGAGAGTAGAGATAGAGTAGAGATAGAGTAGAGATAGAGATAGAGTAGAGATAGAGTAGAGATAGAGTAGAGATAGAGTAGAGGATAGAGTAGAGATAGATAGAGTAGAGATAGAGTAGAGATAGAGTAGAGATAGAGTAGAGTAGAGTAGAGATAGAGTAGAGATAGAGTAGAGATAGAGTAGAGTAGAGTAGAGTAGAGATAGGTAGAGATAGAGTAGAGATAGAGTAGAGTAGAGATAGAGTAGAGATAGAGATAGAGTAGAGATAGAGTAGAGATAGAGTAGAGATAGAGATAGAGTAGAGATAGAGTAGAGATAGAGATAGAGTAGAGATAGAGATAGAGTAGAGATAGAGTAGAGATAGAGTAGAGATAGAGTAGAGATAGAGTAGAGTAGAGTAGAGATAGAGTAGAGATAGAGTAGAGATAGAGTAGAGATAGAGATAGAGTAGAGATAGAGTAGAGATAGAGTAGAGATAGAGTAGAGATAGAGTAGAGATAGAGTAGAGATAGTAGAGATAGAGTAGAGATAGAGTAGAGATAGAGTAGAGTAGAGATAGAGTAGAGATAGAGTAGATAGAGTAGAGTAGAGATAGAGTAGAGATAGAGTAGAGATAGAGTAGAGATAGAGTAGAGATAGAGTAGATAGAGTAGAGATAGAGATAGAGTAGAGTAGAGTAGAGATAGAGTAGAGATAGAGTAGAGATAGAGTAGAGATAGAGTAGAGATAGAGTAGAGTAGAGATAGAGTAGAGATAGAGTAGAGAGAGATAGAGTAGAGATAGAGTAGAGATAGAGATAGAGTAGAGATAGAGTAGAGATAGAGATAGAGTAGAGATAGAGTAGAGTAGAGATAGAGTAGAGATAGAGATAGAGTAGAGATAGAGTAGAGATAGAGTAGAGATAGAGTAGAGTAGAGTAGAGATAGAGTAGAGATAGAGTAGAGATAGAGTAGGTAGAGTAGAGATAGAGATAGAGTAGAGTAGAGTAGAGATAGAGTAGAGATAGAGTAGAGATAGAGTAGAGATAGAGTAGAGATAGAGTAGGTAGAGTAGAGATAGAGTAGAGTAGAGATAGAGTAGAGATAGAGTAGAGATAGAGTAGAGTAGAGTTGAGATAGAGATAGAGTAGAGATAGAGTAGAGATAGAGTAGAGATAGAGATAGAGTAGAGATAGAGTAGAGTAGAGATAGAGTAGAGTAGAGATAGAGTAGAGATAGAGTAGAGATAGAGTAGAGATAGAGTAGAGATAGAGTAGAGATAGAGTAGAGATAGTGTAGAGATAGAGTAGAGATAGAGTAGAGATAGAGTAGAGATAGAGTAGAGATAGAGTAGAGATAGAGTAGAGATAGAGTAGAGATAGAGTAGAGATAGAGTAGAGATAGAGTAGAGATAGAGTAGAGATAGAGATAGAGATGAGATAGAGTAGAGATAGAGTAGAGATAGAGTAGAGATAGAGTAGAGATAGAGTAGAGATAGAGTAGAGATAGAGTAGAGATAGAGTAGAGATAGAGTAGAGATAGAGTAGAGATAGAGTAGAGATAGAGTAGAGATAGAGTAGAGATAGAGTAGAGATAGAGTAGAGATAGAGTAGAGATAGAGTAGAGATAGAGTAGAGATAGAGTAGAGATAGAGATAGAGTAGAGATAGAGTAGAGATAGAGTAGAGATAGAGATAGAGTAGAGATAGAGTAGAGATAGAGTAGAGATAGAGTAGAGATAGAGATAGAGTAGAGATAGAGTAGAGATAGAGTAGAGATAGAGTAGAGATAGAGTAGAGATAGAGTAGAGATAGAGTAGAGATAGAGTAGAGATAGAGTAGAGTAGAGTAGAGATAGAGTAGAGATGAGTAGAGATAGAGTAGAGATAGAGTAGAGATAGAGTAGAGATAGAGTAGAGATAGAGTAGAGATAGAGTAGAGATAGAGTAGAGATAGAGTAGAGATAGAGTAGAGATAGAGTAGAGATAGAGTAGAGATAGAGTAGAGATAGAGTAGAGATAGAGTAGAGATAGAGTAGAGATAGAGATAGAGTAGAGATAGAGTAGAGATAGAGATAGAGTAGAGATAGAGTAGAGATAGAGTAGAGATAGAGATAGAGTAGAGATAGAGTAGAGATAGAGATAGAGATAGAGTAGAGATAGAGTAGAGATAGAGTAGAGTGAGGAGTAGAGATAGAGTAGAGATAGAGTAGAGATAGAGTAGATAGAGTAGAGATAGAGTAGAGATAGAGTAGAGATAGAGTAGAGATAGAGTAGAGATAGAGTAGAGATAGAGTAGAGATAGAGTAGAGATAGAGTAGAGATAGAGTAGAGATAGAGTAGAGATAGAGTAGAGAGTAGAGATAGAGTAGAGATAGAGATAGAGTAGAGATAGAGTAGAGATAGAGATAGAGTAGAGATAGAGTAGAGATAGAGTAGAGATAGAGATAGAGTAGAGATAGAGTAGAGATAGAGATAGAGTAGAGATAGAGATAGAGTAGAGATAGAGTAGAGATAGAGTAGAGATAGAGTAGAGATAGAGTAGAGATAGAGTAGAGATAGAGTAGAGATAGAGTAGAGATAGAGTAGAGATAGAGTAGAGATAGAGTAGAGATAGAGTAGAGATAGAGTAGAGATAGAGATAGAGTAGAGTAGAGATAGAGTAGAGATAGAGTAGAGATAGAGTAGAGATAGAGATAGAGTAGAGATAGAGTAGAGATAGAGATAGAGTAGAGATAGAGTAGAGATAGAGTAGAGATAGAGTAGAGTAGAGATAGAGTAGAGTAGAGATAGAGTAGAGATAGAGTAGAGAAGATAGAGTAGAGATAGAGTAGAGATAGAGTAGAGATAGAGATAGAGTAGATAGAGAGTAGAGATAGAGTAGAGATAGAGAGATAGAGTAGAGATAGAGTAGAGATAGAGTAGAGATAGAGTAGAGATAGAGTAGAGATAGAGTAGAGATAGAGTAGAGATAGAGTAGATAGAGTAGAGATAGAGTAGAGATAGAGTAAGATAGAGTAGAGATAGAGTAGAGATAGAGTAGAGATAGAGTAGAGATAGAGTAGAGATAGAGTAGAGATAGAGTAGAGATAGAGTAGAGATAGAGTAGAGATAGAGTAGAGATAGAGTAGAGATAGAGTAGAGATAGAGTAGAGATAGAGTAGAGATAGAGTAGAGATAGAGTAGAGATAGAGTAGAGATAGAGATAGAGAGAGATAGAGTAGAGTAGAGATAGAGTAGAGATAGAGTAGAGATAGAGTAGAGATAGAGTAGAGATAGAGTAGAGATAGAGTAGAGATAGAGTAGAGTAGAGTAGAGATAGAGTAGAGATAGAGTAGAGATAGAGTAGAGATAGAGTAGAGATAGAGTAGAGATAGAGTAGAGATAGAGTAGAGATAGAGTAGAGATAGAGTAGAGATAGAGTAGAGATAGAGTAGAGATAGAGTAGAGATAGAGTAGAGATAGAGTAGAGATAGAGTAGAGATAGAGTAGAGATAGAGTAGAGATAGAGTAGAGATAGAGTAGAGATAGAGTAGAGATGAGTAGAGTAGATAGAGTAGAGATAGAGTAGAGATAGAGTAGAGATAGAGTAGAGATAGAGTAGAGATAGAGTAGAGATAGAGTAGAGATAGAGTAGAGATAGAGTAGAGATAGAGTAGAGATAGAGTAGAGATAGAGTAGAGATAGAGTAGAGATAGAGTAGAGATAGAGTAGAGATAGAGTAGAGATAGAGTAGAGATAGAGTAGAGATAGAGTAGAGATAGAGTAGAGATAGAGTAGAGATAGAGTAGAGATAGAGTAGAGATAGAGTAGAGATAGAGTAGAGATAGAGTAGAGATAGAGTAGAGATAGAGTAGAGATAGAGTAGAGATAGAGTAGAGATAGAGATAGAGTAGAGATAGAGATAGAGTAGAGATAGAGTAGAGATAGAGTAGAGATAGAGATAGAGTAGAGATAGAGTAGAGATAGAGATAGAGATAGAGATAGAGTAGAGATAGAGTAGAGATAGAGATAGAGTAGAGATAGAGATAGAGTAGAGATAGAGTAGAGATAGAGTAGAGATAGAGTAGAGATAGAGATAGAGTAGAGATAGAGATAGAGTAGAGATAGAGTAGAGATAGAGTAGAGATAGAGTAGAGATAGAGATAGAGTAGAGATAGAGATAGAGTAGAGATAGAGTAGAGATAGAGTAGAGATAGAGTAGAGATAGAGTAGAGATAGAGTAGAGATAGAGATAGAGATAGAGTAGAGATAGAGTAGAGATAGAGATAGAGTAGAGTAGAGATAGAGTAGAGATAGAGTAGAGATAGAGTAGAGATAGAGATAGAGTAGAGATAGAGTAGAGATAGAGATAGAGTAGAGATAGAGTAGAGATAGAGTAGAGATAGAGATAGAGTAGAGATAGAGATAGAGTAGAGATAGAGTAGAGATAGAGTAGAGATAGAGATAGAGTAGAGATAGAGATAGAGTAGAGATAGAGTAGAGATAGAGTAGGATAGAGTAGAGATAGAGTAGAGATAGAGTAGAGATAGAGATAGAGTAGAGATAGAGTAGAGATAGAGATAGAGTAGAGATAGAGATAGAGTAGAGATAGAGTAGAGATAGAGTAGAGATAGAGTAGAGATAGAGTAGAGATAGAGTAGAGATAGAGATAGAGTGATAGAGATAGAGTAGAGATAGAGTAGAGATAGAGTAGAGATAGAGTAGAGATAGAGTAGAGATAGAGTAGAGATAGAGTAGAGATAGAGTAGAGATAGAGTAGAGATAGAGTAGAGATAGAGATAGAGTAGAGATAGAGTAGAGATAGAGTAGAGAGAGAGTAGAGATAGAGTAGAGATAGAGTAGAGATAGAGTAGAGATAGAGTAGGATAGAGTAGAGATAGAGATAGAGGTAGAGATAGAGTAGAGATAGAGTAGAGATAGTAGAGATAGAGTAGAGATAGAGTAGAGATAGAGATAGAGTAGAGATAGAGTAGAGATAGAGATAGAGTAGAGATAGAGTAGAGATAGAGATAGAGTAGAGATAGAGTAGAGATAGAGATAGAGTAGAGATAGAGTAGAGATAGAGATAGAGTAGAGATAGAGTAGAGATAGAGTAGAGATAGAGTAGAGATAGAGTAGAGATAGAGTAGAGATAGAGTAGAGATAGAGTAGAGATAGAGTAGAGATAGAGATAGAGTAGAGATAGAGTAGAGATAGAGTAGAGATAGAGTAGAGATAGAGTAGAGATAGAGTAGAGATAGAGTAGAGATAGAGTAGAGATAGAGATAGAGATGAGATAGAGTAGAGATAGAGAGATAGAGTAGAGATAGAGTAGAGATAGAGTAGAGATAGAGATAGAGTAGAGATAGAGATAGAGTAGAGATAGAGTAGAGATAGAGATAGAGTAGAGATAGAGTAGAGATAGAGATAGAGTAGAGATAGAGTAGAGATAGAGATAGAGTAGAGATAGAGTAGATAGAGTAGAGATAGAGTAGAGATAGAGTAGAGATAGAGTAGAGATAGAGTAGAGATAGAGATAGAGTAGAGATAGAGTAGAGATAGAGTAGAGATAGAGTAGAGATAGAGTAGAGATAGAGTAGAGAGTAGAGATAGAGTAGAGATAGAGTAGAGATAGAGATAGAGTAGAGATAGAGTAGAGATAGAGATAGAGTAGAGATAGAGTAGAGATAGAGATAGAGTAGAGATAGAGTAGAGATAGAGTAGAGTAGAGAGAGAGTAGAGATAGAGTAGAGATAGAGTAGAGATAGAGTAGAGATAGAGTAGAGATAGAGTAGAGATAGAGTAGAGATAGAGTAGAGATAGAGTAGAGATAGAGATAGAGTAGAGAGTAGAGATAGAGTAGAGATAGAGTAGAGATAGAGTAGAGATAGAGTAGAGATAGAGTAGAGATAGAGTAGAGATAGAGATAGAGATAGAGATAGAGATAGAGATAGAGAAGAGATAGAGTAGAGATAGAGATAGAGTAGAGATAGAGATAGAGTAGAGATAGAGTAGAGATAGAGATAGAGTAGAGATAGAGTAGAGATAGAGATAGAGTAGAGATAGAGTAGAGATAGAGATAGAGTAGAGATAGAGTAGAGATAGAGTAGAGATAGAGTAGAGATAGAGTAGAGATAGAGTAGAGATAGAGTAGAGATAGAGTAGAGATAGAGATAGAGTAGAGATAGAGAGAGTAGAGATAGAGTAGAGATAGAGTAGAGATAGAGTAGAGATAGAGTAGAGATAGAGTAGAGATAGAGTAGAGATAGAGTAGAGATAGAGTAGAGAAGAGTAGAGATAGAGATAGAGTAGGATAGAGTAGAGATAGAGCTAGAGTAGAGATAGAGTAGAGATAGAGTAGAGATAGAGTAGAGATAGAGTAGAGATAGAGTAGAGATAGAGTAGAGATAGAGATAGAGTAGAGATAGAGTAGAGATAGAGAGAGATAGAGTAGAGATAGAGTAGAGATAGAGTAGAGATAGAGTAGAGATAGAGTAGAGATAGAGTAGAGATAGAGTAGAGATAGAGTAGAGATAGAGTAGAGATAGAGTAGAGATAGAGATAGAGTAGAGATAGAGTAGGATAGAGTAGAGATAGAGTAGAGATAGAGTAGAGATAGAGTAGAGATAGAGTAGAGATAGAGTAGAGATAGAGTAGAGATAGAGTAGAGATAGAGTAGAGATAGAGTAGAGATAGAGTAGAGTAGAGTAGAGATAGAGTAGAGATAGAGTAGAGATAGAGATAGAGATAGAGATAGAGTAGAGATAGAGT